>NC_090654.1:175866429-176166429 GCF_040937935.1 Hyperolius riggenbachi | reverse complement strand
GAAATGCTTTGATCTCTCCCTGATGACAGAAAAGACAGAAACTGAAAGCAGAAGTCCTTTATTATTGTCTCACATAACCCCTAGTGACAAGTGACCATAAATACACATTTATATAGTAATATACATAAAATACAGTACTATGTAGTAGCAAGCAGTACTATTTAGTAGCAAGCAAATGTAACAAATTAGAAATAAAAAAAATGTGCCAAAATAAAATTGGCCTGGAGCATTGGCAAGCCTCTAAATAAACTGGCTGCTAAAGTGTTAATCCAAAAAATTAGAACAGCACGCTGGTAGTTTATGTAATCAAACAAAAATCTCATAATGTTTTTTTAATGGCATAGCAAGGTTAAAGCGTGCATGTTTCAAGCCTTCAAGGCCTCTAGTCATATCATATCTCTATCTTTCCCTCTCACACCCTAAAATCCATGTAATCATTAAGGAAGCATAACCTAATCTGGAACGACTTTCCGATCATGTTGTAGGAAAGTACCTAAATTAATACGAAGCAAAATAAAAAGTAAAAACCCATCTAGCATAAACCCCGTGGTATTCTTGTTTTCAAGTGATCCGACCAAAACATGTCCGTACAGAATTGTGATGCACGCTATTTCTGGTGCTGGAACATTTTCTCCACTACACTAAACCAGTAAATTGTCAGACCACCTTGAGAGAGTGCAACAATGAAAAAACATCAAACACACACAATTTATTATAGTGTAGGTAATGTGAACCCCCCAAAATGCTCAGCTATCCTTCATTGCAACGGACAATGTATACAGACCACTAGCTGAAGCCTGTACACTGTACATAAAATGATACAGATGTTGAAATGAATAAATTGTGTGGAAAACTTTCCTAGTAGACAAGGATGTAACACTTCCTGGAGTAGTGTGTAAGCAACAGCATTTCCAAGTGACCATTCCACACCTGAGAGAACTCACAGCTGAAAACTCTGTATGTGTCACAACTTGAATCTCTGTTCCTAAAGAACCTGCGAGACAAAATACATCCAGACTGAGTTTTGGGGCACACAAGACTTTTAGCTGTAGGAACTTTCAGGAAAGGCTGGTATTTGTTCCTGGAAAAGGTTGAAACTCCCAGCTGACACTCATGTAACCTCTACTGTCCAGCTTGGTTGACATGCCTGTAACCTCTATTGTTCATCCCGGCTGACACTCCTGTAACTTCTATTGTCATGCCTTGCTGACACTCCTGTAAACTCTACTATCCAGCCTGAATGACACTCCTGTAAACTCTACTGTTCATCCCAGCTGACACTCCTGTAACCTCTACTGTCCAGCCTGGCTTACACCCCTGTACCCTCTACTGTCTAGCCTGGCTGAAACTCCTATAAAATGCTACTGTACATCATGGCTGACACTCCTGTAAAAACTCTACTGTTCATCCCGGCTGACACTCCTGGAAACTCTACTGTTCATCCCGGCTGACACTCCTGGAAACTCTACTGTCCATCCTGGCTGACACTCCTAGAAACTCTACTGTCCAGCCTGGCTGACACTCCTGGAAACTCTACTGTCCACCCCAGCTGTCACTCCTGTAACCTCTACTGTCCATCCCGGCTGACACTCTTTTAAACTCTACTGTTAATTCTGGCTGACACTCCTGTAACCTCTACTGTCCATCCCGGCTGACACTCATGTAACCTCTACTGTCCATCCCGGCTGACACTCATGTAACCTCTACTGACCATCCTGGCAGACACTGCTGTAACCTCTACTGTCCATCCTGTCTGACACTCCTGGAAACTCTACTGTCCATTCTGGCTGAAACCCCTGTAACCTCTAATGTCCATCCCAGCTGACACTCATGTAACCTCTACTGACCATCCCGGCTGACACTCATGTAACCTCTACTGACCATCCTGGCAGACACTGCTGTAACCTCTACTGTCCATCCTGTCTGACACTCCTGGAAACTCTACTGTCCATTCTGGCTGAAACCCCTGTAACCTCTACTGTCCATCCCAGCTGACACTCATGTAACCTCTACTGACCATCCCGGCTGACACTCATGTAACCTCTACTGACCATCCTGGCAGACACTGCTGTAACCTCTACTGTCCATCCTGCCTGACACTCCTGGAAACTGCACTGTTCATCCTGGCTGACACTTCTATAACCTCTACTGTCCAGCCTGGCTGACACACCTGTAACCTCTACTGACAGTCCTGGCAGACACTGCTGTAAACTAAAAATTATTATTAACCCATGACTTGTCCATCAAGTAATATCAGGTGCAGCATTTTGTAATATTACTGTCAGACTAGTGAGTGCTAAACCTGGAAATATACTGTATGTAGTGTGCCAATCATCTTAAATCATTCAATCAAAAGAAGTTATATATGGCCATTACCCAATGAAATGTAAACTATCTTTCAATAACGAACAATTGGTGCACTGAAAAACACCAGATCAGTACTGATAGAAAATATAATCAATTGTTAATGTATAAATGAGCTACCGAACGACGGTCAACCAATCATTAACAAAAATGATTGATCTTTAAATGTATGGCCATCTTTAGAGTAGCTCTCCTGAACGTTGTAAAGCCTTCTGCAGAGCTTGGACTGCAGGATCAAAGTCAGTGGGATGGATGGGTCCATGCTTGGCTCTGTGTTTCAAAGACCAGAGAGTAGGCTGTTTCTGGCTGGAAGAAATAACTCCATTCATACTTCTGGGGTTTACTTTGTGGTTTTAGGTTTCCTGTATGGCATATACACAGAGAATTCTGTACCATTGTTTTCACTGGAAACCACATCAAAATATGCAGAACCCTCATACACCACATACAGACCGCTGGGCAATCAGATATTTTGTGATGCATACAAATTTAATTCAAATTGTATGCAGCTGGGACGGGGGCTAAACTCAAATGAGAGAAAGTGTATCTGATTGATCCAATTCAAAGCCCTATGCAATTTGCATTATATCTGGGGATGGTTAATCAGATGCCAATAATATGGAAGGAGGTCATTTTGGCATGCGCTCATCACCACGCTGCGCCTGACCTGGGCGCCACCATAGACCTAATGTTATTAGGTCTATAGCCGCACTCACAGCAGTGTAATTCGGGTGGTAGCAATTGACAAACCCCGAATTACTTTTTCTTCCGAGTTGATACAACTTGAAGGGGAGGTGACAGTAACTAACACCACCTGGAATCTGTGCGGCAGCAGGGTGAGCCAGCATGAACATCAATAATATTGTCGTACATGCAAATTTTATGCAAATTGGATACAGCTTGGAATTGGGCCAATGCAAAATGGAATTAAGTGTATTGGTCCAATTCCAAGCCACATGCAATTTGCATTAAATCTGCATGCAAGCTACAATTATTAGCATCTCATTGGCCAGCTCTACAGATTACATATAAAAACGTGTCTGGAGGAAGTGTGAATGGGATCAAATCATTGCCCAGACTAATATGCAGACTTCAGCATGTAAGGCAATTTTTTTGTTTTTGTTTTCCTTCAATAATCCTTAACTAATTGAAGAAAATCTAGGACATTTAAGTCTTTAAATGAGTTAAAAAATAATATTTAAGAAATACTTTTATTTACCCATCATGGACGTATTTTTTAAGCTCACACCTGGAAGATCCTGGCCCTGGGATGTCTGGGTAATACATAGTACATTACTGACTTCCTGTTGTCAGTAATTGTCTGAGCAGGGGAGAATAGCATCACCCAGAGACTTGCGTACAGAAACACACGGAAACAACTAACAGAGATCCCCTGCTGGGGCCATGCAGCTTCCATCACTGAGGTGCAGTTCTTACCTCTACCATATGCTCTGGCCTTTTTAGGGTTCAATTTGGGCTTCAGAGGAGCTCCAGGTTTCAGTTTGGCTTTTGGGAACTGTGATAAGTAGGTCATCACTGAGTGTTCATCCACACCGGGGTGAATAATCTCTTCTGGGGCGATCACCTGAAATGGGAAAAGGTTTCTTTAATTTAAGAAAAGTTTCTATTTATACCTCAGAACTTACACGCTGGTATGGAAAAATGTTACAATGCAGACCACTGAGATCCTGACTGCAGGTTATATAAGGACACAAAATTGCTTTCATGTGTTGCAGGACAGCATTAAAACTGCTAATCATGAACACTATAAGATTTGAGCATCTTCCCACTGAATCATACAGAAAGCCGGCCAGCTACATACATTCATGTCTGTCTATGTTTACACAGATCTGTCCACAATGCTCACAAAGTATCTATGAGAAAAGAAAAATGGTTTCCCAACCAGCAGTGAAGAAATAACAACCAAACATTACAGGCTAAATTGAGAACAGTTACTTCTATAGTCCAAATACATGACACCAGTCTAATAGTTGCAAAGAAAATCTGAGCTAAATCAAGGCACTTGCTTAGAACAACCAATCAGATTTCAGCTGGTGAGTAAAACAGAGGCATTATAACATGTCCTGACACTCTCTAGGTTGCTCCTTTTTGTACCTTGCCTGAGGAACCCACAAAACGCATTGCAGATTTTAGTGGAGTGAGAAATAAACATTTTATATCTTTTGTGATACATTACTGTTGTCATCTGTGGAGAGGTAAGTCCACCACCCTCATTTTTGGGCTGTTATTATATTTTATACTTCATTGGCACCTCTGTATACACAAAACAAAGGCTCTAACTAGGGTTCTCTAGGGAGCGACTCCATTCTTATTCCAGTTTTCTTTACACTTGTGTTGATAATTCATAGTCCCTTCCAAGTCCTTGTAAGCTTTCACGTCCCACTGTTAGGTGTGCCAGAGGCAAACATGGCTGTTCTAGAGCGGTTGCTAGTTATCATTTCAGGCAAAAGTTTGTTAGTTTGTACAGGCAAACCATATCATCTGCGGTCGAATCCTCTGCAACTGGCTACACTGGGTTTTTTGTTAACAGATTATAATTATATCCATAACAGCAGCAGACCTCTTCTCACACCCCTCTCCATCTGATAATGTATATAGCTTAGGAGAAAGTAAAGCCTATATGTGGACCACAGTACAGATTGCCCTGGTGGTTTCTCATTTGTGTGTAATTTTTAATGACTACATAATGTGGAAAAACCACAAAGCCAACTAAAAGCAAGAAAGACCACCGGGAACCTGTAAGTGTCTATTATATCGCACATGGTTATTCTGCTCTCAGCAGACCCATAAACTCAGTTTTACCCCGAAGAAAGGACTTAGCAAAAGCATGAGGGTGTCCAGTATACTGAGTGCCTGAACATTCAATAAGCCAGCTTGCTACAGAGATAGCAAAGGTAGTAAAGCTGCAAGTGTGAAGAAAGATACAAACTAATGGTACCGCCTTGGATTGCTCCCACACTGCCACTGAATGGGCTTCACCACTAGGATCAATGCGTCCATTCTTTCCCTGCTATGCAACATCATAAAAGATCCATTATACAGCGTTCTGGCACTCTGGAAGCAATGCCGCGCAGACTTGAAAAGACCTGTATCCTAGGGTGAACAGGCCAACAACATTTTATTACTGCGTCAAAATGCTACATACATGAAACCACACCCCTTCCACTGAACTGACCATTCGGAACAGTATGCCAGTATTCCAGATGTGGTCTACTTTGAAGACCTTATTGGTTCTCCGTGTCTTATTTGGCGCCTAAATAGCGGTACAAGCAGTAAATCCATCTGCCTTTGCTGCCACAACTATTTTCATGGAGTCAGGAGAAGGTCTGTCGGGTGTTATTCTTTTACCCTTTGGGGGATTAGCTCACATTTTTGGTCATTCAACACTCAAAGAAAATGGACATTTTTGCTACAGAAACATAAATGTAAGTCTCAAACAAATTTGAACAATTCCCATTTTTTCCAATATATGTAAAGCCGTGAAGGATAAATTTATAATCACTTACCTGAGGAACTCCCAACCAATCATCTGCTTGCTGCATAGCCTCACGAGCATTGTCAACTGGCTTGCTAGGATCCCATGACTCCCAATCAGGACAAAGACCTACAGGCAGAGATTTTTATGAGCAATTGATATAAAAACCAACACCGGGAATCACAATCCTAACATGTGCCACTTATCCAAACAAAACAAAAGTGCTCCAAAATATTGGGAAACCAGGTAAACAATCAATATATGAAAGCCATAATTTACTTGATCTACCACAGATTGTATAATGTATAGCTAGCTTATGTCCTTACTGTGTGGGCTACATATCACTTCTGGTCCTTTTGAAACCAGGGAGAGTAACAGGAAGAGTAAAAATCTCCTCTGTAAGGACTGACATCATTAAAAACCTGTCAGATTGGCCAACAGATTCCACCATCAGATAAATCCCTCTCTGATCAAATCTGATCAGACAGGGATCTATTTCTGCCAGCGTACTGTACAGACTTCAAATAGTTTTCAGCATGAAGTCTATTGGAAATCTGTGCAGCCACCCACACCTGCTGCCCCCTCCCCCATGTAACGTGTACCCCCTCAGGCCCGTGGTGAGTGTTGTAGTGGTGCTAAGAGTACATCCAGTGTATTTTACCTACAATTTAAAATAAGTTTTGGCATCCTTTTAGTTCCTGAATGAATCTTAAGCAACTGAATAGGTAAATAACTTACTTGTTTGCCAGGACCGCGAAAGCTCGCTGAGAAGTCCGAGGCTGTACGACTTCCCCCACCTGTGTTACTGTGGCCTCCCCCCTTCCCTGCTCATCAGCCACTTATCAGACAGGGGCAGCCAAGCTGGGGGTGGGGCATGGAAACACAGGTGGGGGTGGCCGCAGAGCTCCAGTTACAGTTGAGTTATTCGGTTACATTCGGGATTTAGAAGGATGCCATTACTTACAAGTAAAAAATACATTGGAGGCACTCTTTAAACTCCCCTGTCTGCTGGCATGCTCCTCCTGTGCCCTCTCTCCAATTTTCACCCCATAATCTGATCTGTACGTGACCATGTACATGCCGTCAGGTCACGTGGTACCGCCACCTAATGGTGATGAAGAGGAGACACAGGAGGAGTGTGCCAGGGAACAATTGAGCTTACGCAGCACTACAATACTCATCAGGGGCTCAGGGGGTACACAACAAACGGGGGAGATTGGACAGGATTGTCAGAGAATCGAACACTGCTGCCTCAACCCATCCAACGAGCCCTTTCAGCCATATCTTTCCAGCATGCCAGATCAATCATTTTGATCAATTTAGTCAAGAAATCAATTGAAATCACAACCGAGAGGCCACATTGCGGCATCGATCTCTGGCAGATTCAATCATCGATTGCCACATGTTGATGCTGCAAATTGCGTAATGTATGGGCACCATTAACTTCTCTAGCTCTATCCAATACTCAAAAAGTTTGTGTCAAGTAGAGAAAAAAACACAACAAGGGTCCCTCGTCCTGTGTCATTAAACAATCTCATTAACATATTGTTGGTACTCATTTTAAGAGACTACAAAAGTGAAAGTGTGCACAAAAAAACATAAGAAAGCCATGCACAGAGTATTCAGGATGGGATGTTTAGAGTCACTAAAAACAAAGGGAAATGAAGATATCATGAGGATTATCCCCAAATATGGTATACAAAGAAGTGTTTTACTTCAGTGAGATCAGAATTTGGCTTCAGTGAGATCAGGATTCAGCTCAGACAGTGTCCTAGGATAACAGCAAGAAGGTACTGCAATCTGAAGACCTGGCTTCTGGCCAGAGAATATGGGGGAAAATCCAGCTTTACATGGATTCCAAAAATGAACATAGACTTGTGGACATTGTACTATGCATCTCTATTCATCTGCAGGCTGTAAGTTGTATGCAGCATGGAAACCAAATACACTTTTTATATTCACAGCTTTTCTTTGTATAAAGTTATCTACCTACTTAAGTGCCCATGCAGTCTACATCACATAAGGAATACAAGGAGAACATTAAAAACACATGTAAAAAGAATGCATTTATGATGTTTGAAGAATGGAAAAAATATAATTGTAGAACATTTTAACATCCCCCCCCCCAAAGGAATTGGTATACGGTAATATTTGCTTTAAGAACAAGCCAGGAAAACAGTTACTATTTATTTAATAACTAGCGAGGGTAAGGAAGTTGTGAATAATCCTGAGTTGATGCAATTTATATGCAGATTTATGCAGTTTTGAAGAGGACCAATCAAATGGTGCAGCAGCTGGTACATTTTTAAGCTTCATAAATTAGCATAAACTGATTTATTAGCATCTCACTGCCCATCCTTAATAATAATGATTTGATCTCAGAAGCTATAAGTTTGTCATATTTTTTCCAGCTATAACAGATTTGGGGATGGTCAATGAGATGCAAATAATTCCGAGTTGATGCAAGATTATACAAATTCTGTATGTGAATTTATCCAACTTGAAAATTGACCAATCATTTGCATTTCAACCATCCATGGTGGTCAATAAGAGGTACTTACCTTAGGCCAATTACTGATAGACTATTGCTGCTGGAAGCTGGTTATTGGTTGCCTACTGGAGATACCAGAGAGCTCTTTACAATAAGTACCACATTCTTATTTTTTCTTTTTAAGATAAAGTCTATGCTGCTAAAAATCTCCTGGACCTTTCCAGCAGCATGGAAAAAAATAATGATTTTCTCCCAAAACAACACAGATAAGTTGACAGTTTCCTCCCAGAACTGGCCTTACACAGACCCCAAGGTCTAACTTTTCTTTTAAATAAAAACAGAAACTTCCATAAAGACAGGGAAGCCTCTAGATCCTAATGAAGCTTCCCTCGCTGTCCTCTGGTCCCCCGTTGCCGATGGTGGACCCTCCAGCTGATCAGCACCACGCGCCACTTCTAGCACGAGAACGGCAGTGCTGCAGCCCCGCAAGTCAAGTACATATGCCTGCACAGTAGCACAGAGCCACTCATGCACAAGCATTGCCGGCTTACCGCGCAGGCACGGCAGTGTTCGAGTAGGAGGAAAACAGCCATGCTTGTTCTTAAAGATCAGATTACCAACAAGCCCTTGTTGGTAATCTTTGGAGGGTCCGCACTTGGCAGGGGGGACCAGAGGACAGCGAGGGATGCCTCATTAGTATCCAGAGGCTTCCCTCTTAGGCAAGTATGTGTTTTGGCTTGGGTACACTTTAAGGTGGCCATGGCACAATACAATAAGATTTGATTTTATACCAATTTGATAAATCAGTTGTACACCGTAGTTCCCATTTTTATTGATATAAGCTGATCGAAATGGCTGACTTTTCAAATACATTTTTATGGTAATGTAATTCTATAGGAAAGATTGTCCGAGTTTTCAATCTTTTTTTTTTCCATAATGGGGGAAAAGGAATGCGTGTGTGATACACTGGTCAACGTTTTCAAATGTTACAATCAATCAGAAAAACTTGATTGTAATTCTCAAATTGAAAATAAATCTAAAAATTGTGTTGTGTGCAGCCACTTTTAAACTAGGTTAAAGAAATTAGTGTGACTATGGTATGGATTAAACTGTGAGCTCCTTTGAGGGATAGTTAGTGACATGATTTTATACACAACAAGGATAATCCTACCTGGTGCACAGCTGTCCACCAAAGCGCCCAGAGCCTTCCCATCCTGCCAGTTGTGGCTGAAATTGGTAATTGGCAAATAAGGGATCTTGTTCTGAATCCAGCCAAGAAGTCTCTGTTTTGGGGTCTGATTTTTAGTCTCCTCGTCGCCTTCATCTTCCCATACTGGCATAGAGATGGAGTAGTGCAAAATGAGAGTCCAGATAAGACCTAGGATCAACTTCAAGTTCCCATCCACAATGGCTTTACTGTCTGCAAGCAGAAGATATTTGGTTGAGAATTAAAAGGATCTAACATAAAACATGTACAGAATTAATAATTAAAAGCTAAAGAAGAACACACTACTTATTGATCTTTAGTTCACGTCAGAGGTTTATAAATCTGCAGTGTAAGTGGACCGTGGTTTTAGCAGAGGCAACATAGTTTTGAAAAAATGAACAAATCTGCAGCAGCTTGATTAATTGTGCATCATATCGGAAGGTATAGGAGACACAACTCTCTGATATTTTAGTTGTCTGACCAGCTGCTGGTCCATGTATGGATAGGTTTAGGATGCACAGCTTACTCAACATTCTATTCAACCCATTGGCACCAGTTTATACAACTGCAATATGCCAGGTTCATGCTTATTCTATGGCTTACAAATCGGCCATTACAGCAGCAAGCAACTATACTGTGCTGCCTGCTTAGCCCCTGCTCATCCAAAAAAATGACTACCCACAATAGATTTAAACACATAAAAATAAAATGAGTAAACCACAAGCACTAAATGACACTATATGAAAGAGCTGAAAGAAAAAAAAAAAAACACGCCCTTGTTCTGTACACCATTAAAAAACATAATCAGAATCCATTTCGCCAAGCATGACAGTGTCATGCCCGGATCGGTTTCAGCAACAAACAGGCATTTAGGTGATGAACACTGATAGTCAATGACACACTGACAATAGGAAGAAGATAAGTTATGGCCGCATCAGTAAATGACATTTATAAAAAGATGATTTTTGCACAATGACAGTGCAAAAAGAAAGCAAAAAAACAACAAAGAATAACAAATCAAGGAGAATCAAAATTGTAGGAAATTGAAGGTGTGGTTTATAGACTGTGGTTACTTGATTCTCATTTTACCCCGACCAGTTACAAATAAAAACAAGCACAAGGTGGTTGCTGAGCAGAAAGATTATTAGGTTAACGAACAAGGCAAAGAGTAATAGAGATCCATAGAAACCAATCAGAATTTACAGTTCAGACCTCAGTTGGAAATGGGGTTGGTTGCTTTCTGTCACAGCACATTGTATTGCATTATAAATAGGCCTACAAAGCTATGAAATGCTTATTTTAAACAGTCCATTTCTTAGTTACTGAAGTAATGTTAACATTTCTAAAGTAGCATGGTAATATTTAAATATCTAAAAGCACATTTAAGGCCTATTGGAATCCCAGAAAAAAAGAAACAAAAACAAAAAAAAAAGACGACTCAGTAAACCACATCACGAGGGATGTACATACATCTTGTCTTCTTGCATTAGTGCTTCTTTT
This sequence comes from Hyperolius riggenbachi, assembly GCF_040937935.1. Taxonomy (NCBI): domain Eukaryota; kingdom Metazoa; phylum Chordata; class Amphibia; order Anura; family Hyperoliidae; genus Hyperolius; species Hyperolius riggenbachi. The sequence goes on along the minus strand of NC_090654.1, from coordinate 176,155,371 downwards.
TTATATTTATTTTAACAATAATAAAAAAAAAACCAGTTAATTGAAAGAATGAGAAAACACAACGTAGCTCACCGCAGGCCTCTATAAGCCCTTCTTGCAGAGTCCTTCCTTTATGTCAATTGACCATGTGGGCTGATATAGTTCAGGTAACAGAGCCCAGCACTGTCCCATTCTGGCAACACACGCCAGCATAAAGGAGAACCCTTATGCTGGCGTGTGTTGCCAGAATGGGACAGTGCTGGGCTCTGTTACCTGAACTATATCAGCCCACATGGTCAATTGACATAAAGGAAGGACTCTGCAAGAAGGGGGCAGATACTTTCCCCCTTCTCGCAAAGTCCCCTCATCCATGTTGAGGACAACAGGCTCATGCTCCACTCGTACTCAGGAAGGTGGTGTAACTAGCCCACATGTGAACCATTGGCACAGGTAGCAAATTAGGAAACCAGTGATGAACTATGCCATAAAACTATCTAGCCAAAAAACAACAATTGCCCTAATCAGAGAAAATATTTACTTTCCCCAACTTTTATGTCAGGACATCTCCTAATGTCCTTGTGAGAAAACGCGGAAAAGCCGCCGCAAGTACTCAGAGTAAGGCGGCTGATTCCGCGTTCAACATGGCGGCTTGCGCGCAGGGACCTACATTTACTGGCCTGACGGAACGCGGAGAAACCGCCGCATGCCCAGAGAACAGGGCGCCGTATTCCGCGTCCGACGCGGCGGTTTGCACGCATAGGCCTACTCCTGTCTGTACTGCTGAACGCGGAGAAAACGCTGCACGCTCAGACAGCGGTGCGGCGGATTCCGCATCCAAAACAGCAGAGGTATTACAACACATGTCTGGTGTGGCTGGGACTGATAGTCCACACAGGTTCAGAAGGACGCGTGCGCGCGCGGAGAGGCAGAGCATTTATAACAGTCAGAGGGGTGTCAGCCGACCAGGCCGGTCAGCTGACAATTCTTTCAGTTTTCATTGGTCCAGCACTTAGGGGAGGCGCAGGAGAGCGCTGGTGTATATATACTGGGTGCTGGTCATTCCTCTGGTGTCTGGCGTTGCGATCACTACGTGGTAGCACTCGGACCCTGTCAGTATCTGTGTTACATTAGACTAGTTTCCAAGGTGTTGATGACCACGGAACTCACACCTTAGTCTAGGAAATTCTGTTATCATCTGTGTTATTGTCTAGACCAGTTTCCAAGGTGTTGATGACCAGGGAACTCACACCTTAGTCTAGGAATTGTTGATTATTTGTTATGACCTTCTGCTTTCCTGACCATTCTTCTGATCTCTGATTTTGTACCTTTGTCATTCTGATACTCTGTTGCCAAATTCGGCTAGTCTTAGGATTCCGCATCTGTCTCCTGTCTCTGTACCTGATCTGTCAGTCTGTTGCCGACCTGGCCTGTCCGACCTCGAGAACTATTTCTCCTGTTGGGAAATAGTTCACAGACCTGTCAGTGACACTTCTCCTTTGGTGTCACTCACTCTCTGGTCCTTCCTACTCTCAGCCTGGCTCCGCCCCTTGGGGAGCCTCAGGCCTTGGAAGGAATCTGTTCTCAGGGCAGTACCTCCTACTGCCTCGCACCCACTGTAAGGGTGCTCTCCTCAAAGTATTACTGTTGCACCAAACACTCATATATTACTCAAGTGTCCAGAGGTTAGAGATATATCTGATTATCGGTGATACTGCAGATCATCTATAATCGGGTATATATCTGCATTCTCTGTGATACTGCAGATCGCCGGTAATCAGATCCTCTCTGTTACACCGATCGTTACAGTCCTACTTTATGTCAGTAAAAATAAGCTATCTGGTCCACTGCCTAACGTTTTTCAGTGGGAGCTGCTTGTGGTAGTGGTTGCTACAATCATACTGGATTTAGATGATTTGGTGGCGCCTTGAAAACGGTCACAGCAGTATCAGAGCTAAGTATTGTAGAAAAGCATCTGCCATCGGTAACAGTGTTACATCCAAAGCAAGTATGAACCTCTATTTGCTTTGGGAAATATAGTGTTTGTCTACAGTTCCACACAGTAAAACACCAGAAAAGCTGAACGCCACTGATGTAATTGGAGTAGTCATTATGTCCAAAGCTGCAGTCATAAAATAGCTTACATTGTTCTATTCTCAGAAAACAAATTATATCATCATGTTGTCACAAGGTAAACAAACACTACTACAATCTTCATTCCCAAGTGAAATGATGACACCTATCACAGAATCGCCAGCTTGTAATTCTAAAAGTGTAATTAAAGCCTTGTCGTAACACGAACAAATAGCCTGTGTGCAGCGTTTACCGGCATGCAATTAGCAGCAGGTAAAAATCCTGACTTCACAGAGCTAATACACGAAACTGGTGGAATTCCATCTTGTGATTATGAAATATAAATGTATACTCAATAGGCACAGAGTCTCAGTGGGCATTCACAAGTGGCAGCTAACAACCATTCACACAGCGGATGAGCTGGAAGCTACCGCCTTTGTTTTGCCTTAGCCTTCTTTTACTTTTGAACAGAGATTTGCATACTAAGGAAATTGTTCACTCAGCGCTATTTGTGATCCATATGCTGTATGAAAGTACATCTGTCACTACATAAAAGTAGCCAAAACAATGGCACATAGTGACATACTTACAAAGGACACTGCCACATATCCCATCAATTGTACAGGGAACTTAAATAAATTGGCAGGTGTACTTTAAAACAAACAACTGTAAGGATAGAAGCCCAGCAGAATAGCATATGCGTTCTCCACTATGTGCTATGGAAAACACATATGCCATTCTGTCTAGTGTGTTCCTACCCTATAGCTAAAAAGGGCCCTGATGCTATCAGTGCATAGCTGGCTCCATCAGTTGTAGACAGTGACAGAAAGTCACCATCATCAAACCTGCATTGTGCTGTTCAGAACCCCCTCATGTTTTTCCTGGTTGTGTAGAGTACCCTCTCCCCATCAGCAATATGCGAGCTGTCCAACCAATCACTGGGCGAAAGGGTGACCATGTGCAAGCATATGCAAAACTGAAAATCCCAATGCACAAAGGAAATCCCGCTACACCAGTGTTGTATGGTGAAAAAATAGAAAAATCCTTATTCCATATCCAAATCACAGCATCACAGCGTACAGATTAAGGAGCCATCTCTGCTCCGATATGCGTGAGCTTTTATCTGTACGCTGTGATGCTGTGATTTGGATATGGAATAAAGATTTTTCTATTTTTTCATCATACAACACTGGTGTAGTGGGATTTCCTTTGTGCATTGCTGAACTTGGTCAAGACTCCCTGCTCCCTTGTTGGGTGAGTGTGAGTGTAGCAGCCTTTTTTGTATCTATTCTCTGAAAATCCCAATGCTAACAATTTCTTAACAGCCTACAGAGGCAGTTGTCTCGTCCTGAGTAGGGATTAGGGAAGGCAAGTATTTGTCACAGTTGAAATGAGGAAGGGGGTTGGAGAGTTGGAGTAATAGAGTTTTTGACTTGCACCGATTGCGGACACACTGGTACCTAGGGATTATTTTTTGCGGACACACTGGTACCTAGGGATTATTTTGGATGACTGTTAGTCATGTAGTTTAAAGAGAACCTGAAATTAAAATAAAAGTCAAAATAACCATACACAGGTCATACTTGCCTCCCGTTTAGTCTACTCAATCTCTTTCTCCTCTCCTGCGTCCCATTTGTCCACTGTGATCAATGGATTTCTCCATCCTCCATTTTGAAAATGGCCATCACCCCTTAACAGCTTCCTCGTCAGCACACTGTTAAAACTGTAATATCACCCACTTGAGCCATAGGGAAACATAGACATTACCTTGCACATTCAGTTGTAACTGACAGCAGCTGATATATAACTGACCGCAACTGGTATATTTCAGTTCTGACAATATTTTGTCAGAACTGGAAAGGATCACTGTAAGAAGAAAATGGTGAGCTTCTGAGAAGAACTGACGCTGAGGATAGTATTTTATATTAATTTGCAGCTATGGCATGTGTTTATTTTAAATAATTTTACTCACTTTAGGTTCCCTTTAAAGTAACACAACTTTTTATTATTAAGGCCAACTATACCTAAAAATGAACAAAGCAAACTATAAAAGCAATTAGGATAATAAGTGAACACAACCTGTGTCTACAAGCAAAACTATCTGCTGCTGTGTAAGTCAGTCAGATGAGATCATGTGACAAACAAAACAGGAAAAGTAATGGGGTCAGACTATAATTTCCAGCATTCATGCATAAGGGTCGGTCCACACTTGTCAGGTTGCAGATCGGAATGCGTTTTGAAACTATCAATTTTTCTAAAAACTGATCAGTTTTTCAAAATGTTGTGCTTTTGCAGCATATGTTTCCAGTCCGTTTCAACATATGTCAAAAACGTGTCCTTCCTTCCTTTGTGTTTCTATTGGAGAAAGAGGTCCGCAAAGACCTCTTTATCCAATAGACATCACATGTTGACAAGGACAAGACATCTGCCAGCAGTCTGACAATTGTTTCATGCCAGTCAGCGCATCTTCTGAGACTGTGCATGGGGCTCGAAGATTGGGAGGAAGCTCACCCTATTGTTTGGGTTGGAGCCTTTTACCAAATACAGGATTGCTTGGATCAACCCAAGCACACGTCCGATGAATAAGTCAGCACTAACAAGCCCCTTTACTGTTAACATCTCATCAAGCACTGCGCTATGGAGAAAGAACTAAGCATTACCATATTTGAGATGGCAGAGGATAGATAGACAGAATCAGGTATGCTTTCTCCTGCTCAAAATGAGCAATTTTATTTTGGCAATTATTCTGTAGTCTGCAGATGGTAGGCCAATAAGCACCTACAGCTAATGTATCATCTGCAGACCAACCCATAGACCTTGCACCTTTACCGTAACTAAAAGGGAGAGGTCCTAGATGGTAAAAGTACAACGGGCAGAAAGATAGAAACAGTACTGGCACAAAGTTTACAAGATCAGGGTAGCACACCATTCAAACTGCAAAATATCGGATTCACCAAAGTCTGTCCACAGAATGATTGCGGTTTCTCAACATTTTATTGCCTTGAATAACGAGCACCGTGTTTTCCTAAGAAATTCTTCAAGTCCGCTGTATTTGTACCTAACCCAAACAGCTTTGGTCTCAAGGGATGCAGAGTTTTCGATCAGCGCTGAGCTGGTGGATGCACAGTGCAAGCTTTGTATGACAGGAGTGGAGAGATCAGCCTCTGTTCCTGGCAGACAGGAGTTACTAAGCTCCTGCCACAGCCAACATGTGTGTGGTCTGACTCTCTCCACTGATCTTCTGGCCATGTTAATTATGGATTTTACAAGTACTTTTTTTCCATAACAAACTAAAGTAACATGTGCAGCCAATGACATTCAGCCTATAAAAGTTGCATTTTCTTGTGATCCCAGAGGATAAGATGACTGAGTATTTGCATCCTGGCACTGGTTCCCTTAGGAAAACGAATTCTCTCAACTGATGACTGAATTTAAAAAAAATACTGGAATGTCTAGGTATATAAAATGACTTCATATAATGCAAAAAGGAAATCATCTGAGTTTATTCCATAACACTTTTGCAGCATGTAACAGGTTTATGATCATGATCACGTTTTTAAACATGAAACATAAAACCTGGGCCACATTTACTGCTTTTACGTAATCCTTCTCTATCTTTGGTATGCATATGGCCAGGGGCGGAAGCAATAGGGGGTGCAGCGGTAGCGACCGCATCGGGGCCCTTGGGCCAGAGGGGCCCCGAATGGCCCTCCCTCAACTACAGTATTAGCTCTATATTGGTCCTGTGCTCATAATAATCATTTATATATATACTTTGAATAGTGGTAATCATTAACAAACTATTCCCCATCACCTTCTTGCACCTCTGACATTGTAGTTGCCATTGGCAGCTTTTAGTGCGCCGTTTCAATTGCTATGTATAGAGTGCATGGGGGGCCCCATTGTAAAACTTGCATCGGGGCCCACAGCTCCTTAGCTACGCCACTGCATATGGCTCAGATTTACACTAACCCTTTATTGTGAATGTACTCACTTCTAAAGTGCCAATCGACAACAAATGAAATGTGGGGAGCTCCTTCTTTCTCTGATGCAGAAAATAAAGTACTCCACTACACAACTGATTTGCCAAAGATGGAGAATGGCAGAGATATACATTTTGTTTTGGAGCTAGTGGATTCATTGCAGGCCCTGATTTTCATACATTACTTTATGTATGGAATGTTTTCTATGGTGTTATCCTCCTTTCCCATTGACAGCCTCAGCCTAACTGATCTCTTTTTAAAAACCCCTTCTGAATGCCTAACCCTACACCTGCTCCCTGACATCAAACCCTTCCTGGCACTTAAACATAGCTGCCCCCACCTTAACCGCTTCCTTACTCTTAAACCTAACCGCCCCTCAACGTTCACCCCTTTCCGGCACTTAACCCTCTCCTTACATCCTTCAATGCTAACCTCCCCACAAAAATAGATCATTTTTATTTTTTTTAAAAAGCGCCAACCCTGCCCTATAAGTAATACCAGTTTCTTGCTACGTCCACTACTGCAATGTTGCCAGGAAACCATCAGTCAGGTGCATGGCACCATTGAACTGCATTTGCGGTTTCCAGCAGGAAAACGAAAAAATATTGGGAAACTGGCAGATCGCAGGGAAAATCTGAGATTTTCCTGCACTCTCTTACAAAGTATAGGAGTGCAAATGCAGCAAAAAAAAAAAATTCAGCAGACCGGTGATTGTGATTCGGGGAAAAAAAAATATCACTCTGGAGGAAAAACAGCATTAAGATTTACATATTAACTGCAGTGCTGTAATGATCCACTAAATCGAGCAATCAGATTTTCGGATCAAATCATACCCAGTGATTAAAGTGACTGACATGTTTTACCCAATAAAGTAGACCGAGGTGTGAAAAGGGTTTTTAGCTTAGTCTGTCTCAATAAACCTTTCCACTTTTTCTCCTTTTCATCAAAGGAGATGTTTTCTCCTTTCCATCAAAGGAGAGGTTTTCTCATCTTCTTAAAATACCCTTTTAGACGCCAGCAAGAAACAAAAAAAATACGCAAGCTAAATTTGCTTTTACTTTTTTACCTACTATATATTTTAGTACTATTTCACTAACTAGATGCTGAAAAGCTATTTTCTGTAGATAAGATGGGAAACTATCTCCTATGAGAAGATGCAGGAGAAAAGTATATTGAACCAGAGCCCTCCTGACTAAACAATGCAATTTGTTATGGAAGGGTCGATTTGCTGACTTGCAAAAAAATGTAATACAAAAATAGTGTCTATTGGACTTTATGTCAGTTTAAAAATATTGAATGCCTTGCTGCTTATATCCTATTTTGTATTATTTTCCCCAGATTTCAAGGAAGGGCTGCAGCTTTAAATTTTACCTGCACTGCAATCTGCTGGTCAAATGTTGTAGTACAGCTGGACAATAATGTAAAACCACTAAAGCACACTAAAAGGTGCACAATCCACAGAAAAGGGAAAAAAATTATAACAAAGTTGATGCAAAAAAAACAACAACAAAAAAATCAAAAAACCACGCTGTAACCAAGGAAGTAGTTATAGGACACAAACACAGGAAATTAACATAACACAAGCAAAAACTGAAAGTATACACTAGTTATGTCCTTGATCAATCAGTCATCCAGGCAGAACACACAGGAATGTCTGCTTCAGATCTGGATCTATGACATAATTACTACATAATAAAATCAGCAATGATGACTAACTGCATCCTGTACACCTTATTAACTACCTGCGGACCGAGCGAGTTTGAATCTACGGCGGGCAGGGGGTGCAGCGGTTCTGACAGGACGTAAACTCCACGTCCCATTCACTGCGTGCCCCGCCCGTTCCTGCCGCTCTGCCCCCGCCGCAATGTGATGCCCTGCCGCCTCTATGACGGCAGAGCACTGAGTGCCGGACAGGAGCCGCTTTCATTGGTTCCTGGCCCTGTCATTCATGTAAGCAGTTCCCATTGGCTTACATGGAGTGACAGGGTCAGGAGCCAATGAAAGCGGCTCCTGACCGGCGCACAGCGCTCTGCCATCATAGCGATGGCAAAGAAAGCAGCCTGCGGCGGGGACAGAGCGGCGTGTCCGGCGGGAGCGACAAATTATTGCGGCGATTTGTCAGGAAGCGGCGGTTTGCTGGACCAGCACCCTCTGGTCCTTAAAGGGGAACTGAAGTAAGAGGTATATGGAGGCTGCCATATTTATTTCCTTTTAATCAATACCAGTTGCCTGGCAGCTTGGATAACACCAGAAGCAAGCATGCAGCTAGTCTTGTTAGATCTGACTTTAAAGTCTGAAGCACCTGATCTGCTGCATGCTTGTTCAGGGGCTATGGCTAATAGTATTAGAGGCAGAGGATCAGCAAGGCTGCCAGGCAACTGGTATTGCTTAAAAGGAAATAAACATGGCAGCCTCCATATACCTCTCTCTTCAGTTCCCCTTTAAAGGGACACTTAAGTCAAACAAAAAAAATGAGTTTTACTCACCTAGGGCTTCCAATGGCCCCCTGCAGCTCTCCGGTGCCCTCGCCGTCTCCCTCCGATCCTCCTGGCCCTGCCGGCAGCCACTTCCTGTTTCGGTGACAGGAGCTGACAGGCTGGGGATGCGAGTGATTCTTCGCGTTCCCAGACACATTAGCACCCTCTATGCTGCTATATGGTATATGATATATGCTATAGCAGCATAGATAACGCTATTGTGGCCAGGAATGCAAAGAATCACTCGCGTCCCCAGCCTGTCAGCTCCTGTCACCGAAACAGGAAGTGGCTGCCGGTGGGGCCAGGAGGATCGGAGGGAGACGGCGAGGGCACCGGACAGCTGCAGGGGGCTATTGGAAGCCCCAGGTTAGTAAAACTCATTTTTTTTTTACTTAACCCTCCTGGCGGTATAAAAAAATACGCCAGGAGGCAGCGCGGCAGTTTTTTTTTATTTATTTTTTTCTATATCATGTAGCGAGCCCAGGGCTCGCTACATGATAGCCGCTGCTCAGCGGCATCCCCCCGCCCTCTTCGATCGCCTTCGGCGATCTCCGATCAGGAAATCCCGTTCAAAGAACGGGATTTCCTGGAGGGCTTCCCCCGTCGCCATGGCGACGGGGCGGAATGACGTCACCGACGTCACTGACGTCGGGTCGTCATTGGGAGTCCCGGGCCACCCCTCGGCGCTGCCTGGCACTGATTGGCCAGGCAGCGCACGGGGTCTGGGGGGGGGGGGCGCGCGCCGCACCGTATAGCGGCGATCGGGCGCGCGACGGCGGCGATCAGGGTGCTGGCGCAGCTAGCAAAGTGCTAGCTGCGTCCAGCAAAAAAAAAATTAAACAAATCGGCCCAGCAGGGCCTGAGCGGCACCCTCCGGCGGCTTACCCCGAACTACGTTCGGGGTTACCGCCAAGAAGGTTAAGTGTCCCTTTAAGGGGCAGAAGGTGCAGGTCCCGAAGGGGTTAAACATGGAATGGACAAAAACATTTTTTAATTAGTAAAGTGATAATCATGTCCTGGAGAAGAAGGAATAAACTCCAATGAAATACTCCACCAGTAATGCCTCAGGGCCCGTTTCCACTTGCACGGTGTGGAATCGCTGCTGATTCCCCGCTGACGAAACCGCATGCGGGTGCGATTTCGCATGCGTATTTTACCCCGATTTTGCATAGGTGATATTGATGCGATTTTAACCATGTCACTGCCTGTGTGATTTAACATTAGTTTCTATGTGAAATCGCATGCGAAATTGCGGTAAAATACGCATGCGGAATCCGCATGCGATCTCCCTATGAAATACAATTCGCACAGCGGCGTGCGAAATATGAGGGCTTTTCCGTGCAGATTTTTCCCTCACAGAAAAACGCTCAGGATTACTGACAAGTGGAAACATGGGCACCCACTTGTATTGACTATGCGAATCCGCATGCGGACAACACATGCGGATTCGCGATAGTGGAAACGTGCCCTAAGGCATATCCATTTGTGCCGGCATGTGTCTTCCCAGATTCTGATAGGGTATGGGGATTTGCATGGGTAATGTGAGAAATGCTGCAAACTGTCCAAGTCAATAAGTAGCAAGTCAATAAGTAGCAAGTCAATAAGTAGCAAGTCAATAAGTAGCAATCGCTGTAGTGGAAGGTGTCCCATACATTAATTTAAAGAAAATCGCTAGCAATTCAAATCGATCCCTAAACGCTCAACAAAAAAAATGCCCTACTGGGTCTCAGCCCTATGAGATGGTTGATGAGATGCAAATAATTCTGAGACACTTTACATGGGAGACTTACATGGGACACTTTTGCTCAGTATTGCTTTTATGTAGTACCGTATACTATTACTATGTTGCAAGACCTCGAATTGATACTTTTTTATTTTATTTAACATTTGTACAGTTGTTTTAATGGAATCATTTCTATGTGAACGCTGATGCAGTAGTCTAATATCCCTTGACTTGGTGCACTGCAGATTAAGCATCATTACACAATGGGATTCTATATTACCTTTACACAGACCAGCATTGTTACTATAAACAACCAGGAAATTATGCATCTGATTGCATAGATTTCCAGAGCAAGCACAAAAAAATAATAATAAAAAAAAAATGAGGCTTTCATCCATTCTATGTCCTGCCTAATTGCACTATGGACAAAAATATAATGCTGAACGAAATGGCAGACCCAACCACAAACCCCACTGTTAACTGCTTCAGCTGGACTGATTTAGATAAAGGACTACATTTTTAAAAATAGCCTTTTAGCTGTTGAATCCTAGTGAGACAAAGTAATGTTCCTATTCTACAACTAAAGTGAGAATAATATGGAGGCTGCCACATTTATTTACTTTTAAACAATACGAGTTGCCTGGCAGTCCTGCTGATCTATTTGGCTGCAATAGTGTGATAACAACAGAAACAAAAATGCAGCTAATCTTATCAGATCTGACAATGTCTGAAACAGCTGATTTGCATGCTTGTTCAGAGTTTATGGCTAAAAGTTTTAGAGGCAGTGGGACAGCAGGACAGCCAAGCAACTGGTATTGCTTAAAAGGAAATAAATATGGCAGTCTCCATATCCCCTCACTACAGTTGTCCTTTAAGCCAACACTTACAACTGTGCCTCGGCCAGGCCTTTAGCACTTAGACTGCCGCTGGTGATATGACATCTATAGGTATTCTGTGTTTTCGCATCTATATGCCACAGATATCTAAAAGGTTGTTGTTGTTTTTTTAAAACCACTTCCACTGACGACAGGCATTTTAGTGTGCCCATATTACTTGAAATATAAAAACAATTCTAATTTTAAGCAGAAATATGCATAATTACCGGTAGTATCATTCTAAATAACAAATTAATTTGCACCTTAATGACAATCCTACTGACTAATTAGGACTTTGGTACATGTAGATGTTGGACAAAACATTCATTAAATACAATTCAAACATAGCTGGCAGTGGAATGTAGATTTTGTAAAAAAAATAGCTGGCAGTCTAAGGGATAATGCCGATAAAGTTGTACAGAGAAAGGAACAGGCAATTACACAACTTTATAAGTGCAAGTACACGTAGACGCTATCAATTCTGGAGGGACAACCATTGAGAAGCCGCTCCCTGGTCACACCTAAGATGTGTATCTCATCAGTCTCAATAGTCAAACTCCAGGAGAGGCTACAGAAGCCAAATGAACAGAGACTTAGTTAATTCTTTTTCAGAATTTGTGCTGACTTACATTATAGTATACATTATACATTATTATTATTACATTGCAGCACCAGTGTAGGCCAGTGAGGAAGTACAGTGCAGGTGCTGCAAGCTGGAACAATGAAGGATCTCTAGCTGCAAGAAGAGCCTGGAGGAAAGGAAGGAAATTCAGCAGGTGCTGTAGCAGTGGCCACTGTAAAAGAACAGGCCTGGAAACAAATAATAAGTAATAAATTGCACCTAACTCCTCTGGTGAAAAGGGACCATAACACAAATCAATTTTTTCAGCAGATTTAATTTTTTCAGCTGATTTGCCAGTGGCTTATTGATATCCAATCAAATTTCAATCAAAGTTGAGCAGGCCGGAGGAGAAACTGTGCAGGATTGAGAACCACATAGCTTCTGACCGGGTTTCTGTTGAATTATTGAAATTGAATGGGATGGACAGAAAATTATTCCCTACTACCAAACCAACGTATAGCCAGACTCAACAATTATAGATTCATTTGTGAGTAACTTAACACAGAGTGTTTCTCAACATTGTCATCATATGTACCCCTTTACAAAAGACAGTATTGAGAAGTCTCCCTCAATAGGGGGGTACTTGACAAATACCCTTTTACACACATAAGGGAAGGGTCACAGTTGAGCCCTCGAAAAAAACAACAGCATTTTCCATGGGTAAAAATGCATTATTGGCCGGCAGCCAGCTGAGAACAGCTTACCATCGGCAATAGGGAATCGCACGCGTTGTTCGATAAAAAACCCCAGTGCCGGCTTTTTTTCCCAGATGCAAAAATCTGCATATTGTTTCCAGTGCACTGTATTTGTACAGTACGATAACATTTGTAAAGTGTTTTCTACCATAGTATAGTAATACATAGTTGCAGGGTGTATTGTGTTACAGAGGAAAAAGTAAGGCGTTTGTAAATGCCAGACCTAACAGATGGCTTTTCAGTTTGGACTTGAATGCTTCCAGGGATGAAAATGTCCTGGTTGGGTTTGGCAGGGAGTTCCAAAGTGTAGGGGCAGCATGACAAAAGGCTCCGTCTCCAAAGGTTTTCAGATGGACTCTGCGGTGACCAACTTATTAGATCCTTTTGATCTAAGATTGTGGGAGGTGTGATGCAGTTGTAACAAATTCTTCAGGTAAGATGGCCTAAATTGTGCAAAGATTTGAAAGTCAATAAGCCAATCTTAAATAAAATTCTCCATTTAATGAGCAGCCAGTGAAGTGAGCGAAGGATCAGTATTATGTAGCAATGGTGTGGTTGGTTTGTTAACCTCGAGGACCGCAGTGTTAAACCCCCCCTAAAGACCAGGCCAATTTTCTCTAAATTGGCCACTGCAGCTTTAAGGCCAAGCTGCAGGGCCGCACAACACAGCACACAGAGCTCTCTGTTGGTGGGGTCTGATCGCCCCCCATTGTTTATGGTTTTGTTTATAAATAGTTATGTTATGGTTTTTGTAATAAAATGTACTATTTACTTTTTTCCTCCCACTTCCTGAAAACCCTCCTTCCCCCCATCCAGCCAATGACGCGATGGGCTGTCATAGGCTTCAGCCTATGAGAGCCGATCGCTCTCCTAAGTGCCAGGGGAACAGCCGTGTCACACGGCTGTCCCCAGTACAGCGCTGCTGCTGATCGCAGTGTTGCACTAACTAAAAAGATGGATGCGCGCGATCTCCTGCAAACTTCAGCCACAGGACTTGACGCCAATTGACATTAGGCGGTCCTGGGGCTGCTGCCGCGGCCACGCCCATTGGCGTGGGGCGGGCTCCAAGTAGTTAAAGAGACTCTGAAGTCTCATAACAATCATGTTTTTGTACTAAAATCTCTTTAACATGATAGCCCTCACTAAACCGCTGCATCTCCGCGGCTGAACTCTAACTAAATCCCCCCTAACTCTCCTCCGCAAAATGCACTACTTTCTTGTTTGTGGATTTTTCTGCCCAGAGAGGCCGAGCTTTCAGCTGCAGCTCTGCCTTCATACGTGTCAATCCGTGAGCATCTCCGCCTCTCCCCGCCCCTCTCAGTGAAAGAAGACAATCCACGCGGTAATCCACGCTGATAGACGCGTGTAGAGGCAGAGCTGCAGCCGAAATCTCTGCCTTTCATGGAAATGCTCCCAGCAGCGTGCCCCAGGGAGTTGGGGGGGGGGGGGGATTTAGTTAGAGTTTAACCGTGGAGATGCAGCGTTTTAGTTAGGGCTATCATGTTAAAGAGCTTTTTAATATAAAATCATGATTTTTATGAGACTTTAGAGTCTCTGTAACAACCTTGTAGCGGTATTCTGTACTAGTTACAGGCATTGCAGGTTTTTGTTTGGAAGGCCTGTATAAAGAGCAATGTAATAGTCCAGCTGTGATATGATGAAGGTGCTTAATTTTTGCGATATTCCTCAGGTGAAAAACTTTAATGTTTTACAACAGCTGAGATTTGATTCCTGAAGGTGAATTCTCCATCAATCAGTACATCCAAGCTGCACACAAAGTCTGAACTGTTCAGGTCTGAACTTCTTATTCTTAAGGGGCTGATTGAGACTGGAGCTGCTCTGCTGTCGAGCGCTGACCTCCGATGATGAGAAACTCTGTTTTCTCTGCATTCAGTTTTAGCCAGTATTTCATCCAATTCTGAAGCTCAGCTAAGCATTTATTTATTTGTGGAGCATGGTCTGTCACGCCAGGTTTGAATAAATATAGCTGGGTGTCATCAGCATAGCAGTGGTATGTCAGACCATCCTTTTGGATGATTCTCCCAAGTGGTAACATGTATATCGTAAAAAGTAGAGGGAATAATATCGAGCCCTGGAGCACACCATATTTTAGTGGTACAGATTTATACAATTATGGCTCCAAGGATACCCTTTGTGTTCTGCCAGCCAAGGAGGAGTTGAACCTCTGGAGAACTAAGCTATCTATGCCACAGTACTCTTGCAGCCCGTTAAGAAAGACTTCATGATTAACTCTGTCAAAAGCTACTGAGAGGTCAAGCAAAATCAGGATGGAACGCTCACCTCTGTCCCAGATCTGGCTGAGGGCTGTTTCACAGCTGTGAATTTTTTTGAAGCCGAATTATAGAAGGTCCAAGATGTTGTTTCTTGAGAGCTTGGCTTCAAGTTTAAGATGCACAGCCCTTTCAATAACCTTTCCCAGGAAGGCGAGGTTGGAGAGAGGTCTGTAGCTGCTCATTTCGTTGTGGAAAAAACAATTTTATGCAGGTGTCACCCCCGCCTATTTGTTTTATCAATACTCCATTTCATTACTGATTTATAGATCACCATCCTTTTACATGGCACATGCTTTAAATGAGCTAAAAATACTTATTTGGGATTTCTTTTTATATTGGATACATTTTGTTTTTCATTTTCATAACCTAATATAATGGGTTGAAAGCAACAAGTTCAAGTACCCAGCGAGCCCAACACAACTACCCCCTGAGGTATGTGTACTATGGGTTGAAAAGTTAGGGCTTTAAAGTATAGGCCCGCCTGCAGGAAGACAAAACAGAATTCTGGCTAATAAGTCTAATGTCCAGGACCAGTACTGTATGCACGTTATAAAGAAGAGTTTGCTCAGGCTGCATTACTCATATACGAGGGAAGAACAGTGGGCAAGCAAAAATATACATACACTGGCATGAAATCTATTGAAAATCTTTCGGACCACAGTCTTGCACTGCTCAATGCACAATGACATAGGCCATCGGTGTACTTACACTCCCACCATCAGTCAATCTAGATTTTCCATCAAAAACCCCAAAAAATTACCATCGGACCAGGTTTTGGGTCACAAATTTCTAGCAGATTCTGAGAGATCAACACAGGGAAAATCAACCAGTGCATGGCTACCTTGAGAAGATCAATGTTCAGCTCTGAGGGTAGGAACAGACTAGGCAGAATCGCATTTATCCGTTTTCCATAACAAATAGTGGAAAAAAACGTATGCGATTCCAACCTAGTGTGTTCCTACCCTGAAGGTCTTGGCTGCAGGAAGAGGAAGATGACCAGGTAACTACAAAAAAGTGTTTTGAAGTCAGCTACCCAGGGAACTTGCAAACAAATAAAAATAAGTGCAGACACTGAGTGCTTATACCAGAGTATAAAAACTTTACTGCTTCCAGATTTTTCTTTTATTTTTAGCAGCCTCTATGAATTCTACTTTGAATTTAGGTTTTGTCTTTAGCCAGATTTTTTTTTTATAAAACTTATTAGCAGAGAGTGAAAATTACAATATACAGAAAAAAAATTGGGTAAGTAAGATAACAGCTTGCACGATCAAGAAACTCTTATTGAATGCTTCCACTAGAAATGTCCAACTATCTTCTAAAACCACCTTGTAGAAGACAAGGCAAAAAAGCTAAGAATAACGAGATTCCACATGTATCACCATTCCTGTCCCATAGCACCCAATCTACTCCCCCCCCCCCCCCCCCATCAAAAAAATATTTTAATGTTAAAAGATGACCTCTCTGTTAAGAGACTTGTCCTGCCAGAATATATCTCAAGAATACATCATGTTATTGTTCATGTTCTCGCTACAGCCAGGCATACAGAACAGATTACCCCACCATAACGCTATGACCCTATTATAGCCCCATTTCCAAGGTCTCTTTGAAATTGTAGGATCTGTTTAATCACTTCTGGAAATTGAGCCTGAATGTGAACTCCTGGACCCACGTCATTAAATTCCACAGGCTGAGGGGTACACGCTGCTTACATCACACACCTATTAACAAAGCAGACTGGGCTTAATTCAAGGGGGAACATGCTGCAGGGTATGCTGGTTAATTTAAAGGAAACATCCAATCAAACACACATTTAAAACATTTTCAGTATATGAAATGTTTTTCCATTCAAGAAAAAAAATCTGTAGTGATGGATTATACTGCATGCATTGCTCACCTGCCAAGTTCTAAGGACTGCTTTGATATTTCTCACTAGGGCAGGGAGAACAAATCAACCACTCAGGAACTTACGTTAGCGTTTGAGAAACTGTACTGCAAAAAATATACAGTATATAGCACTGCTGTCTGAAACGACCAATAATGTGTTTGCAGAAGATGACATTTGCAATACCTAGGCCACACACTCAGGAAGGGAGAGAACTCTATAGAACAATTAAGGGGACAGCCTTGAAAAACAGTGGAAGAATAAATTAGAAAGATGGGAAAACACTGAAAGTTTCAGAGAATAGCAACAAATAGATCTGAATGGAGAGTCTTCACAGATGCCCTATGCTCCACTGGGAGGAAAATGAACAGATGAGATAAAAGAGCATATACTGTATCTGGTGCATTCTTTAATGTGCTGTATTTATTTAACCCTTCTGTTCTGCACTGACTAAATTAACATCTAGGAGGAAATATATGAAATGAAGAAGGGCTTATTTCCACTAGGTGCCACAGCCATTTCTGATTCGGGGTAATACCTTATACATCAAGCACCAATTATTAACGCAACTGCCTGGAGATATTTCTCTGATGCAGCACAGCCTCTCCCATGCTTATCCACAGTGAGTAAGTAATCTTACCCAGTTCTTTCCCCAAAGTCATGGGGTAATAAGGGACGCACTGCGAAAGCACAGCTAGGGTGAACTAGCTCTAACTGCATATAAGCAATTATTCCTGAATTTCTGTTACTGATAACATTATTAGGATTATTCTTCTACACATTGGCCCATAGGCAATTATCTTTTTCTCCTGAGTTTTCTCCTAGAATATCATTTTGATCTTCTCTTTTAAATAACTTTTAAGCACTTGTCACCTACTTTATGGTACTTTTTCATTTGCAAAGTACTGTCATCATTATTTTAAGTATTTTCTTGCTTGCTGGTGACTTAAAAAGCATTTTATTGACAAGCTATGAAAATATCACCTAGTAGAAAACACAGGAGAAAGATTAAGGTAATTGGGTATGGGTCATGCCGTCTCTAGGAGTGAAGATCCAAGTTGAAGTAAATTATATGTGAAAGGACAAAACAGGTGAACAACCCTTGCACACAAATGAGAGAATGAGATTAGTTAGCATGAATAAAGCTGTGATTAGCTGGAGAGTGTCTATGTGTGGCGGAATAGTGTACTGGGCTCTGCCTTTGTCATGAGACACCAGGTTTCAAATCCTATTTAAGTCAGTATCTATTCAGTAAGGAATCCTTGTGCACGACTCCCTAACATTGCAGTGTGGCCTGCTGAGTGTACTCTATTGTCTGCAGCTCTCAAGTGCTGATTCCAACAGGAGAAAAACGCTATACAAATGTTAGGATTATTATTATTAATAAATTAATGTAATCATAAAAAATGAAGAGAAGAAACAAAATACAAACTGTGTTATGCCTCAAAGCTCACTATAAACCCAGAGCTAACATTTACTCCGGCTTTGAAGCTTCGAAATCATTAATTTGTTGTCTGATCCCCATAGATCCCTAAATATTTTTCTGACTTGACTGTCAGTCCAAGTTCAGAGAAATCTGATTGGCTGTTAGCCTGTAATAAAAGCAAAGAGTCACAAGACCTTCCATTCCACCAATACACTGCTCAGCCCCAGTTGCAGTGGGATGAAATAGAAAGTATTTATTACCCCCGTTTTATGTACCCTGCAATCAGTTTCACTGTCGGGAACTAGGAGAAACCCCGAGTATATGGCTTGTTTTTCTATTCTCATTTCAAATGTACTACCTCTAAGCGACTAACAAACTTGGATACCCAACAATATGCAAAGTGGAGGCTTCTTGGTTGGGGTGATTGAAGCCACATTTCTGAGCAGACCTTACACGAGGTCACTCTCACCGAGATACATAAGGAGGAACCGAGCTCCCACCATAAAACTACTGACACTTTCCCTTTACTTCTCAGATCCCTCATCTGTCAGCATTACTAGTCATTTGTATTTTAGCTGTTCACTATAGTTGGATAAAGGGCACTTTGAAAGAAACAAGTCTCAGGTCAAGCAAAAAGACTGGCCCCAAGCATTAATCCTACAACTCTGTTAATAGCTAACAGAAGACAGCTGTAGTGTGCACAGATACACTTAGATGAAATGTATATATTTTTCAAATAAAGATACAAGAAGGAATTCTTCCTAAGGAAATGAGGTTTTAAAAATGACTTATAAAGCCAGTTTTTGACCAGTTGTTATACTGTATGAAAGGTATTATACATTCATGAATACTATGGCATAGAGTCTTGCCACCATGCAATCTGGTTTGCTTTAATCTGTAGTCACACTGAGCTGCTATACAATTCATTAACAACTAACTCTGTGTCGTCTCAGCGATGACAGGCCACGGACGTCAGTAGAGCAGCCATGCCGAGTCTACATATAGTAATCTATCAACGAGCTGCATATGGGCACCAGATAAATGAAAACTAAAGGTGGCCACTAATGATCCAGTCATTTTCATCCAATCTTATTATTTCTATGTCATCCAATCTTACCATTTATACCAATCTTACCATCACTCTCCCACAACGCTGCTGGGAGGCAGGCCTTGGCAAAGATATAGACTCAATTTATACTAACAAAATGCATTGTTTCACTGCACACAGTTTTTATCAGTTAGTGAGCAGGAAGTTGTTACTTCAGTCCTGATATACATACAGCCAGCCTTCCTCTATATGTGTAGTGTGTGATCGCTCTTTTATGTGGAAGGTTTGTATCACTGCACAAAACCCAGCAAGGCTGTTAGGGTATGATAAGCTTTTATTCCTGCTGTGTGCAGACTTATGAACCAATTGGGCAAATAGAGAGGGTAGAACTATGTCTTACACTTAAGCCTAATACACATGCTCAACAGCGGTCTTTTATGCACAACTTTTGTTGTGAAACAAGTTGAAACACCTTAAAAAAGTATTTTGTTATTGTTCAAAGAGCTGATAAGAAGTAGATCCAACAGTTGGACTGACTTCTTATCGGCTCTTTGAACAATAGCAAAATACTTTTTTTTAGGTGTTTCAACTTGTTTCATAACAAAAGTTGTGCATAAAAGACCGCTGTTGAGCGTGTGTATGGGGCATTAAATCATGTACTGTTACCATGCTTTCCTTCAAGCTCCCTACAAAAATAATATCATTAGCATTTAGTTACGAAATGGCCTCTGTAGTGATGACACACATTAATCAACCAAAACATGAAAACCAACTTCCTAATATTGTGTAGTACTCTTTGAGCCACCAGAACATTTCTGACCCTTCAAGGCATAAACTTGAAAAGACCTCTGAATGTCTACTGTGGTATCTGACATCAAGATATCAGCAGGGTGGGGCCTCTGTGGATCTCAGAATGTGTCCTGTTCTAAATGGCACTAAGATATCAGCAGTACATCACTTATGTCCTGTAAGTTGAATGGTGGGGCGTCTGTCGATTTCAGCACATACTTCAGGTAATCGTGGCAAATTGTTTAGTGGACAGATGAAACCAAAGGTGAGTTGTTTGGAAGAAACACACAACACTATGTGTGGAAAAAGAGGCACAGCATACCAACATCAAAATCTCATCCCAACTGTGAAGTACGGTGGTGGGAGCGCTGTTGTCATAGTAAGTAGCTAAACAGCTATTACATTGAATAAAATAGGTGTTAGTTTCAGTATCCTACTGGTTTCTATTGGCTATAGAAGGCCAATGTCTACCATACTTTTGGTTGTTTGGGCACCAGGGGATAGTGTTGAGCACAGGGGATGAGGTGTAAAGGGTAGAGGGGATAGTGTTAGGCAGTGGGAGGTAGGGCTAGTGTTAGGTATCAAAGGGGATGGGGGATTCGTGTTAGGTACTAGGGGGGAGGGGTGAGTGTGAGAATAGAGTCCAAGTAAATCCACAATAATGCAGATTACTGATATATTAACTATCTTCTCCAACGGCGCACTAGCAAACAGATGTTCTGACTCAGCAGTCTTGCAAAAAGCATTTCAGGTGTGCGACTCAAACCACTAAAGCCAGTACATAGATCAACATGAGAGTCAGGCAACAGGCATTTGCAAAGGGGAATAGTGCCATCTTCTTATTTCCCTCACTACATGTTTCCTTTAACATATTCCTCTACGACTTTCCCGACACATAAACAGAACGCTAAATTACCCAAACTACAAGATGTCAAACCATTCCTTCTGTATATTACGATGTCATAGGGATTTTCTTTAAAAAAAAAAAAAAACGAGTCATAAAAGTATATAAAAAGATGTTTTCACAGGGGAAACATTCGATGGTACATAAAGAATATGGTGTTCAAGAAAACCATGGAGAAAGCTTAATTCTTGTTTGACGTTTTGCAAAAATTATACAACCAAGGTCTCTTTATAAATCTCACCTGAGTAAACAGATTTTTTTTCGTTTATGCTTTCCTCAAATCCAGCTACAGAGAAAGTGATTCATACTGTATGAAATGAAATTTCCACACCAGCTTTGTGGGGCTTCCACAGTGCTTCAGTCTGGTACACTAACCTACCTCATATACAAGGCTATAATCCTCAACCCTGAGGTGGAATTAGGAGCATAACGATGCAGATGGTGCTGACCAAAAAGAAAACTAGGAGAAGTTGATGTATGTTTAGGTGAATCTATCCAGATCCTACACTAAATTAACAGTAAGGCAGGTGTCATACTTGTTGAAGTCACCGGCATTTTGCCGCAATGCAAAACGCATAGTAATGCTTTCCTATGGGGCTGCTGCATTTTCAGGAGCCATCTAAGATTCTGTAAAAAACAAACAAAAAAAACAAAATAAAATAAAAACAACCCCCACTACTTTATTTTGCACAAAGCATGTGATTCCCCATTGAAATTAACTGTCTATTGTAAAAACCCACCTGCATACAATCACAGACAAGCGCACATATCATACGGGAAACCACTTGCAAGGAATCGTCTATGGTCCCTGCAGACACAAGTCTTATACCTCCCTAATTTCACAAATTATAATCACATTCCTATAAAAAGCTTATTTATGAATTTCAGTATGATGCAAAGAATGTACAGCCTTGGAAAAGCATTGCAAGTTTAATAGAAAAGATTCAACCCAAAATAGATAAGAGAGTCTTGCAGATATATCAACCTTCGAAAGGGAGCAGATTTGAGGATTGTCTGATTTAATGTTATGATGTTGAGGCCTACAAAATAAGCATCTAACAAGAGTCTAGGGGTGGAATGAGGTAGTGCCTGCAGGGAAAAAGTGAAGTTCTATACGTATTCTATAATAATGCCCAATATTAAAAATGTAGCAAATTCAGGATAAAATAAAAAGGAGGCAGGCAAAGGAGGGGGAAGGAGATGCTGAGGTTTTTATGCCTGGTCATGGTGAATGTCATTACCAAGAGCACAGCAAATCCAAATGGAGAGAAGGAGCACCCATGATCAAAGGATCTGTTGTGCCAATGCCCAAAGCCCCTGTATCACGTGGCATCCTGATAGCCAAATCACAAGGATCAAAAGGATAGTTTCTGAACCTGCTTTTTTAATTGATCAACAAGAAGTGTTAAAACAAAAAATTCCAGATTGGGGTTATCCTGATGATACTCTTAAGATAAGAAATCATAGACCTTGGGAGTCACGTTTATCACCTCGCTTGTCTTTTGCCTCTACTTACTCAATTTGTAGTCAACAGACTGGACAGGCTATCAAGAAACACTGGCACCTGTTGCAGGGGGCTTTCCCACGAGTGCCAGACTTTCAGTATCCCCCTCTGCTCTCTTTTAAGAGAGCACCCACTGTTCATGATAAGATCTTTCATCACCAGACGCCTTCGACATCTTCTACTTCGACTGGTAGAGTAGGGACATACCCATGCCTGTGTTGTCATCTCTGTAGTTATATACCTAAAGGCGACTCATTTTCCCACCCTGCCAAGGGCACACGGTTTATAATTAGGGGTTACTATACATTTGACTCCTCATATGTAGTTTATTTGATAAAATGTCCCCGTGGCCCTGGATATGTGGGAATAACTATGCAAAGGTTGAGAGATACAAAAGCATAATTTACACAACTTAAAGTACATGTTATTGATCGTGTGCCTAGCAACTGGGGTGATAAGTAAACAAGATGAATTACTTTGTAGAGAAGCCTGGTGGATTAAAAAATTGGATGTGATGGGACAAGGGGGTTTAAATAGGGAATATAACTTGCATTTTTGTATTTGACCTGTTTGGATATTCTGCAGATTGTCATATTTCTTTCCTTGCTATGGTCATAGATTTACGATTTATGTATAATTGCTCTTGCAATCTGGCTAATATCTGGACGATACGCTGATTTTTTATAATGGGGTTAAAACATTTTTGTATTAATATGTTTACAGGGCAGCGGATGTATCAATCAGTTGACCGTGCTGGTGTCTCTATGGTTACCACTCAACTTACTCTCTGGGTGGGCAGCTGTTTTTGTTTACAACAGTGTTGCTATGTACGCCTATGAGTCTTTATTGCGCACGTGCAGTATATGGTTTCATTGGGTGGTTGTGTCTGTATGTACACATGCGCCGTATTGTGGCACATATTACATTATGACGTGGTTCCGTCTTTTTGTATGCGTGCACCATATATTGGCGCACACTATGATGTAAGTGACCGGGCGCGTCTTGTTCGTGGCGGTGGGTTAGGTGTATTTATCGCCACTAGGTGCACACTTGTGGGAGCTGCCTGGTCAGCCTTTCGGATTGCATCAGCTGCGCTTTGATGAACTTATTGGTGAGAGTGTTTGTTCAGTAGTTCACCATCAGTTCATCCATACATATCGCTCCATACCATTGGTTACTTGCTACTTTGAAATCATTGGTTGATGTTGGTATTATAGGTTAGGATGCATTTGTGTTTAGTGTAGCATGGTGACGTAGGGCAGCACGGTGGCGTAGTGGCTAGTGCTCTCGCCTTGCAGTGCTGGTTCCCTGGTTCGAATCCCAGCCAGGTCAACATCTGCAAGGAGTTTGTATGTTCTCCCTGTGTCTGCGTGGGTTTCCTCCAGGCTCTTGGATTTCCACCCATGTCCCAAAAACATACAGATAAGTTAATTAGCTTCCCCTTAAATTGGCCCTAGATTATGATATATGCACTACACAATACATACATAGACATAGTTCTATGGTAGGGACTATATTGTGAGCCCCTTTGAGGGACAGTTAGTGACAAGAAAATATACTCTGTACAGCGCTGCATAATATATCGGCGCTATAGAAATACTTAAATAAAAATAGTGTATATGGCAACACAGCTTGAGAAAGAGCATGAAGCATGAAATGGCTATCGCTGTAGCCATTTTTACAGCATGACTTTTTAACCATTTTTTTAATAAATAGCTATATTTTACTTTAAAGGGAACCTTAACTGAACGGGGGGTAAAGAGTTTCACTTACCTGGGGCTATTACCAGCCCTCTGCAGCAGTCCTGTGCCCTCTGAGCCGCTCTGGAATCCCCGGTCCCCCGCTGTCACTTAGTTTCGTTTTTGACGACTCACCAGTCGGCAGGCCGCCATGCGTATTATTGGACGCATTCCCTACTGCAATTAGCGCTGTTGCGGACTGCAACGCATACAAAGATACGCGTGCGGAATGCGGCAACGCATATTTTTGTACATGTTGCAGTCCGCAACAGCGCTAATTGCAGTAGGGAATGCGTCCAATAATACGCATGGTGGCCGGCCGACTGGTGAGTCGTCAAAAACGAAACTAAGTGACAGCGGGGGACCGGAGGATTCCAGAGCGGCTCCGAGGGCACAGGACTGCTGCAGGGGGCTGGTAATAGCCCCAGGTAAGTGAAACTCTTTACCCCCGTTCAGTTAAGGTTCCCTTTAAGGTGGTGCCTGCCTTTGTGGACTTTATTACCAAGAGCACATTTTCATTGACTGGCTACCAAAACTCCATTCAACTACAAAGATCATTTAATCTAAACGTTAGCTGCAGCAAGTGCAAAGGAAGCAGTTGCATCAGCAATCCAGCAAGTTGGGTTAATTTTTCTTATTGGTTTTGTTAATGGCCAATGACAGGGCAAGAAATTTGAACACCGTACCTCAGCCAGTTCCTATCTCAGAGTTCACCTCAGCTAGACAAGTGTGGCTGTGGTCTGGGAAGGTCTGCTTTGTGCAAAAAGGGAGGCTGTGGAAGAATTCTCCCTGTAAGGCCATGGAAATAACACTGGTTCAGGCCAACAGCTTCCATAGCTCCTATGCTGGCACCTCGGACAGGCAACATCTTATTTAGCAAGCTACGCAGCTCACAGGACTCTGTGCACCTGTTCTGATATTCCAGACATTGCATTTTAAAAATTTGCCCTCTACATTTCATGCCACCTAGATCAGTATCAGCAACAGTGTGTGTCTAATCCCAGTCCAGCCTACTTGAACTCTACTGTTGGACCGGATTCTGTCCTTTTGCCATAAAGAAGTCTTTAGCTACGTGCCATGATTAAATATTCATGTTGCTGCTAGAGATCGCTTCCATGCCTAAATGGGAAGAAAGTATTACAGGAAACCTGGTGCATCCGATTGGTTCCTGAGAAAACTGTTTCCTAACTGACCTTCTTAGTTTTCACATTTCATTTTCTGATCCTAAGGGCCCATTTGCACTACATGCATTCACCGTGGCTGAACTGTAACCAATGCAAGGCAATGGAACAGTTTCTATTGTGTGCTGGTTATCCGGAGCGGTGCAAAGCAATCAGAGTATATTCTCGCATGTCACTTTCGCATTCCCCGAATGGAAGAGATTGGGTGGATGCGGAAGTGACGCGAATGGGAGCAGAAGTAACGAGTAGCCACATCGCTTCCCTTCGGCTCCCATTAGCAAATGGAAATGGGTCCTTAAGTCATGATTTACCACTGACAACATTCGCTAGAACAACACCACTGAATTGACTTAAGCCAGTTCTAACCCATTCTCTTATTATGACTTCATTCATCAGCTGCCTGCCCACACCAATGCATTGTACGTTTCTATATGATGTTCTGTTATTTTCATCAGTACTGCCCTTTAGATGTTTCCATCTCAAGTGTCCTGAAGTCCTAACCTAAATGGTATCCAAGAAAGCCCATCAACCCCTTTGTGGTGTTCTGGTTTAGACTGCTCCTTGTTTGTGCTCAGTGGCAACATCTACTGGAGAGTCAGAGGGCACATACCTGTAACTGTTATACCGCCCCTCATAGGTGCCACCACCTTGTTCCTTCCTAGTTACTGTGCTGTAATTGTTCACAAAATGACATCACTGCATGAATAAAAAAAAAAAAAGCATAAGCCGCTCAGGCAATCAAGAAATGACACATACTGTTGTGGCTAGAATTATGCTTTTTGAATCAAACTTCAGACTAGCAAAGAAACACTCTTACTTCCTCTTTGAGACTCCTCCTAGTGGACATTGTTTACGCTGACAATAATAAACGCCAGAGTTTCGGAAAGCTCATTATGTTTGTGATGGAAGACACTGCTCTGAGGAACAGAGCCTGCATGTTTCTTCAAAAGACTTGCTCGGTGTGCATATTTTTTCAAACAAGGTTCCTCAGCATCGGTCACTAAAGAATGATTTAACGTGTCCTGGGAGGATGGTGTGGCAGTATTCTAAGTCATGCTGAAACATTTCATGAACCATTGCAGCTTGTTTCATTTCATTTGGGCTGGAGGCCATGAATTGGAGAGTGAATTCACTCATTGTTCATTCAGTGCTGCCAATTTTTCAAAAACTCTCAGGGGAGACCTTTCCACTTACTCCAATTGATGGAATTTTGGGAGAATGGCTTTTGAACAAAGGTCAGGAGGTGCAAAATAAGCCAAAAATAGATCAATTTTAATAACACAAAGCTCATGTTCAAGAATATTAACTCTTTGTGGTCCATAAAGGTCAGTCAAGAGATTTCTAAAAACAGTGCTAAAGGATTGCTCCATTCTGAGGATGTTCATTAAAATTAAGCTTCATGTTCATAAAAAAAAAAAAAAAAAAAAAAAGAAATTGATATATCATTTGACAGTGCTACACAAGCGAGTTTGTAATTTGATGCTATTAAATGCTATCATTTTACAGTCAGTCAGGTTTTCTACATTACAAACACAAAAAGTTTACATTTCACTTTATTTACAACCATACACTATTTTTGTACAAATACTGTAGATTGTTCCCACTGGAATTCAGAGCATTACAAAAACTCCCATCTTCTTGAAAAATATTACTATGAGCATCCTGGAAATGCCAACTGGTGACAATGGGATGCAGTTTTTCTTTATTTAAAATCTGGTACTTATTACACCAGACTGACATTCCCATACAGAATTTTTTTTATCACAGATATGAGGCAGATTTAATAATAGGGACCTGGAAGATTTTTTCCAAAATCTACAATATGTGCAGGCATCTTGCAGACAAAATAATATTTTTTCTCCAAAACTGGAGGAAATCGTTCCAAAACTAGTCTACAATGCTTCTACCAAACTTTTACCATTTTTACTCATCCCTATTTAAAAGGAACATAAGTAAACACACTCAAAGGAGGTATAAAATGCCCAGGAAATCAACAGGAATCAGAAAAACAGAACAAACGCAGAGCAGAGCACCCCGGGAGGTGTGACTTGGTCTGTGAGATCATAAGAGCAACAAAAAACATCCTATATATAACGTATCCGAAACAGTCTGTATGCATGTTGGATTATTATGGCTCTGTACAAATTACCAAGCTGACACATCATTGCATTCCAGCGGTTCTGGAGGTGTGTTTAGCTTCTAAGGGTACAATGGTTAATTTGCATATATTCAGCAGTGATGCCCTGGGAGACATCTCAAGCTCACTCCAACCTGAATTATCGCAAATTCTTTCTGTTTTAAGAAAGCAAACTTTTGTTTTTATATAAAACGTAGTGGTGGTGGACAGCAATTGCATTATTGGATATCAGCTTGGCCACATTGAGGGCAGTAAAGTCTCTTTTCCGAGCCTGGATTTATACTATAAATTACAAACAACATCTATATAAATGATGCAGATCATAAAAACTCCACAGAAACTGCAGAAAAGGTAGGTTATTAAGGAGACTCATTTGCAGTTTCACTTAGTTCCACCATTCCAGACATGGTTGTCAACAGGTTATCTATCAGATGTCATTAGGTTTAGTTTAAGCTTTAAAATTCTCCCCAATTTGTTCTACATTTTTCCCAGGACATTTGTAAATTGAAGTCAGATGATGGCACGAGGCCGGAGGGAAGGAGAAAAACAAAATAAATCTGTGTCGGAGGACTCATACAACATGACAAGGATCACAGCACACGATCTCTGATAGATGTGCCAATAGTCATCATCCAGTGATTGCAAGAGACCAATTTCATTCCTGGCCTTAAACAAACAGTCTCTGGCAACAAAGAAAAAAACACCACTTTTTTTTTCCATTGACGTTATGAGAGTTACTTGTAGCTACATTTTTTTAGCAAACTTGGAGGTACACTATTTCTCAGAGGTATCCAACTTTTTGCACATCAAATCACTATTTTTGTAAAAGCTTATGTACTCAACAATTAACCACAAAAAAGGGGGGACAGCTCCCAGAAAAATGAACAGCTTACCCAATAATCAATAAAATGTATGTCGATTCTAGGAAAATACAATAAAAGTAGGAGTACAACAAAATATAATTTATTAACTGCTTCAGTCCGCAGGGTTGTTTTCACCTTATGCACCCGAGTAATTTTTACATTTCAACGCTGCTCCCATTCATTCACTAATAACTTTATCACTACTTATTACACCTAAACAATCCCCTATTGTTCCGGTGTTCCACCACCTTCCTAAAATCCATAAACCGGGCGCTCACCCGGAGGGCAGGCCCATTGTTGCTGGGATTTGTTCTCTGGGTCAGCGCCTAAGTGACTGGGTGGATTCTTTATTGCAACCCTTGGTTAAGAGGTTGCCTGGTTATCTTAGGGATTCCAAGCATCTCTTGGCTAGTTTTGAGAATTTGACTTGTAAATGTAATTACAGCTGGTTGACTATTGATGTCAAATCTTTATGTTCCGGTATACCTCATCATTTGGCCCTCATAGCGCTTCAGTATCATTTAGAGAAATATTCGGATTATTCTTCGGATCTCCGGGTGTTCCTCTGTAGTGCTGTAGAATATCTCCTGGCCCGCAATTACTTTATGTTTGACAGGCTTTCTATCTCCAGAGGTGTGGAGTCTCCATGGGAGCAAAGTTCTCCCCATCCCTAGCGAATCTTTATATGGGATGGTGGGAGGAGTTCCACATCTTTGGAGGTGGGGGGCGCCCGATGACAGGGGTTGCGTGGTACGGGAGATTTATAGACGATATTCTGATAATTTGGAAGGCTGGTCGAGATGAGGTGGATGCATTTATAGCCCATCTAAATGACAACAAGTGTAATCTCCAGTTTACTTATGTTTGGCAGCAGGATAGCATTGACTTTTGGACTTCACTTTAAGGGGCGATGGAGATAAAGGTATCATTTATACAAAAACTTACAGAAAATCTTGTGCCGGAAATTCCATCCTACGGGCCAGTAGTTATCATCCTGCTCACAAAGTCCGAGCGATTCCGGTTGGCGAATTTATCAGAGCCCGCAGGAATTGCTCGGACATATCTAGTGTGAACTTGGAATTTGACACGGTAGAGAAACGGCTGTTGACTAGAGGATATCCAAAATGGACTATAGATAAGGCAAAAGCCAAAGCCAATGCTATCCCCAGGGAACAATTAATTAGACTCGGTGGATCCAAAAATAAGTCTAGTGAGAAACCGGTCTTTGTTACTACCTACAGTGTAGAATTCCATCAGGTGACCGACATTGTGAGAAAATATTTACCTATCCTAGAGGGTGATGGGGATTTACAGCCCTTTCTTCGGGGGGGGGGGGGGGGGGGGGTTAGTTTTGCGAGTAGGAGGGCACCAACATTGGGAAGCCTCCTATCACCTAGTTAATTAAAATCCCCCTCTGGATCTTCGACATGGCTAACTCTTAAGGGGTCATTTAGATGTGGAGTGGCCTCCTGCCACTATTGTTCTATGCATTTGAAAACCCATACTATTGTTTCTCTTTCTAACGGACATGTTTCCCCCATCAAACATTTTATTAATTGCAACACAAAAAAAAATTTATCTATTGAATTACTTGTAACATTTGTTCAGTTCAATATGTAGGATGCACCACTAGGCCCCTAAAGGCTCGTATTGCTGAGCATTACTTGGGGGCCGGGTGGCTTACAAACAGTATTTCGAATGTGGCGAAACATTTTCGCGTGGAGCATGGGGGCAACATGTCCAGTTTTTGTTTTCAGGACATTGAGAGGGTCTTCTTACCCAAAAGAGGGGGAGATCTTTTAGCCTTGATCTGGAAAAGAGAGGCCTTTTGGATCTTTCGATTGGGGACCAGGGCCCCTAGGGGTTTGAATGCCAGATGGGATTTAGCCTTGGTGACTGGTTAATTCTACTCTAACCTCATCTTGTCCTTGTATTTCACTTTACTACCTGCCTGTTTCCTAGGCCCGATTGGAACCTTTTGCCTGTTCATGATTATATTTACTGTGTACAAGATTGTAAATTATTGTAGAAGGTTGATATGTCCTTACCTTTAAGTGCGTATATTTGTTTCTTTTTTGGTTTTTATGTCTGTTATTTAATTTTGGGTTTTAATCTGTTTTAAATTTGTATATACAGTGTTAGGGCTGGTGGGGCAACTAGCTTGGAGGATGCAGACCTTGGGTTACCACCCATAATGGGTGTGGTTGGTCTGTTAACCCTCCTCTGGTTTTGCCCACCATCCTCTATATAAAACCCTTGTAGACGTAAGTCATAAATGGCTTTGATTAAGAACCGTGTTGGTTCGAAACATGTCAGTCTAAGTACTTTTTTATATCTGATCTGGATAAGTCCTGAATAAACGTTGGATTGTGGAGACATCGTGCAGACTTTGTTCACTTGATCTTGCGATTGGGCTGGGCAGCCCTATGTTCCGGCACGGTCTCCTTTCTGTGAGTGGAGCGGTATTTTCCTAGTCTATTAAATGATCTATATATTGTTGTGTTGAGGGGAGAGGGTGAGCATATTAGGTTTGCAAAGAAGATGTTACTGCACAGGTCTTATTTGATGCAAAACACATAAATTTTTAGTAGCGTTAAAAAGTGTTGGTCCACTGTTTATATTTTCGCTGAGAGATTTCTACTAATTTCCTGTCCCCATAATAATAATAATCCGAACATTTGTATAGCGCTTTTCTCCTGCCTGGAATAGTTTAAGAGCTGTTAAGCCGCATCTACACGAGTAGATGCGGCCGCGATGCTCCTTATCAATCGAGCCGCTGATGCGGCTCGATTGATAAGATCCGACAGGACGGATCTCCGCACCGCCGATTCCCTGCTCGCTTCCCGCGAGGGGACAATGGCAGGGAATCGAGCGGAAGATAAGCGGCGCCGGCGGGGACAAGCGGGCACGAGCAGGGAATCGAATGCGGCGAGCGGGGACGTGGCGGGCACGCGTAAGAGGCGATCCGGCAGCTAATCGAGCTGCCGGATCGCAGCCTCATCTACCCGTGTAGATGAGGCTTTAGGGTTGTTAGGGAGGCTTGCCTAAGGACTCCTTATTGAGTAGGTACTGACCCTAACCAGGATACGAACCCTGGTCTCCCACATCAAAGACAGAACTCTTAAAGGATCTGTATCTAAAAAAATGCCCCTGGGGGGTACTAACCTCGGGAGAGGGAAGCCTCTGGATCCTATCGAGGCTAATAATGGACTAATATTAAACCTGACAGATCAGCCAGATTTTTAATATCTACTGTAACTGACAAACATTGGGGAAAAAAATTATTTGTAGTGCATTTTACTCTTAGAGAATAGTACATTTATGTTTTTATAAAGAATTGTGACCGTGGTCCTTTAAGGAGGCCCCGAAAACTGGCTTGTTGGATACATTTTAGAACTGTGACTGACAACGCATTATCTGAACAAGGACATCCTGAATTCAATATGTAAACATAGGAAAGGACAAAACTATGGGCATGTTTGGGGCAGACTGCAAATAGCTGGCTTTCTGGAAAACATGGCCAACATAATCAATCCTGAATGCATGCAAGTGGTGACATATTCTGCAAAGACTACTGTAATTACTAATGCATTTTACCTGTGTATTTTCCTTTATGATATCATGTGTATTCAAGACATGTACCGATTTACTCATTCGTAAAACAGACAGCCTTTGCTAGATTAGTACAGAGTACAATTACACTCAGCAAAATGAGCTCATAGTTAAAAATTTATTTGAGATCCGCCTACATGAAATCTCACTAGATCACTGGATAATCTCGACATAAGAATCTCTGTTAAACAGGATTATGGGCTACTAATTTAGGGAGCTTTAGGGTGATTATTACTGTCCCAAACTACAGTGATTTGTTTAAAGCCCTGCCACATCAGCATGATATAATTTTACTGTGGTGTAATCGCTAAAAGGGCCCAGGCTGATAACAAGTTAAACAGCAACTATTTTCTGAGAGTTTGGAAATGGTTAGAACCTATGGCAGGTAATTACTGTAGGAGTGTCAGCACAGGGATGATCAGTGAGACTCATTTTTACAAGTTCACACACATTCGTTTGCATTTACCATGTAAACTGAAGCTGGACAAATGAAATTCAGCAGCAACTACATTCGATTAGATCAGTTTTAACCTATATACTAAATACAACCAAATTAATGCAGGCAATACACAATGTGATTTATAAAACTTTTTTTTCATTATTTAAGATTCATATGATTTCAGCTTCTTCTAAGGCACTGCTTTTTGTTATTACGGATTAATCCTGGTTATCCAGAACTCAACTAATCGGCACAAATCGCTGGCAGTACTCAGGGTAGTGAAGACCAACTTCTTAGGCTGCTTGTGGGCTCTGCTGTCGGTCAGCCATTAGCTCTGCCTCTAGGAGGAAGTGCTCCCCGGAGGTAGGAGAGGGGATTTGGGGGGTATAAACCTCTCGTTTTGCTGCGGGATAGCAGCGTTTTAGCAGGGGATGTACTGCTTCACATGACTGCATGTTAAAAAAGTAAATTTAGACTTGCTTCAGTCTCTATAAACAATACCAGTTGCCTGCCAGTACTACTGGTCTCTTTGGCCGCAGTGGTGCCTGAATCACACATGCAGCTAAACTTGTCAGATTTTTGACAGAAACATCTGATCTCCAAGCTTGTTCGGGGTCTATGGCTAAACGTATTAGAAGTGGATCAGCAGGACATCCAGGCAATTTGAATTGTTTAAACAAATTAAAGATGGCAGCTTCCATATCCATCTCACTTCAGTTGGCCTTTAAGGGAGCTCAGGACAAACGGTTTCACTAATAAGGTTTGACCATACTCCGTTTCATACTACATACAAGTATTTGTACTTAAATCTCAAAGAATGCACGATAAACATCCAATAGAAATCTGGCTTTGACCCAGCAAGTGTCCATGGCTGGCAAAGTTCTCACAGGCTTATACCGGAGGGAAACCTTATGATGGAGGAAGCATGGAGAAACACATCATGATGTCATCGGTATGTGTGTACATTCTGCTTAATGGGAAAGCTGGATCATTTTTAAGAATGTGGTATTAGGATTTATTGAGGTCCCTGGGGAAGAATGAATCTGTAAAACTGAGGCAATCATTTAATGCATGTCCATAAATATCTCAGGGACTTATTATATGTTCGTTATTCATGTTCACCAGAAGTGGTTTATTGTGAAACGCTAGGAGAAGCGCTAGCAAGACAAATGATACCATCTCTTTACAGTCTGCTCTCACTACAATACTAGTCTATACAACTACTACACACACTGAGAGGCCACACACTGCTGATGACAGACTAATAAAACTAAGTGAAACTACCAATGTTCACTGTTATTTATGCATAGGTTTTCACTGAAATTTTTCATACAGAAATGTAAAGTCCCTTATAGCAAAATGTTCCCAGACATTAAAGTACACCTGTAGTAATAAGTTTATTTATTTTAAAATACTAATTGCCTGGCATTGTGCTGATTATCTGCCTCTAATACTTTTAGCCACAGACCATGGGTCCCCAGCCCATGTGCGACGACACATTTGTGTCGCAGGTATGTGTCGCTGAGTCCCCACTCTGGCGCCTTACCAGCTGCTGCTTTGACTCCCCCCTCTGTTTCGTTTGTAATTAGAGCAGAGCTACAAGAGCCACTAGAGTCTACATTTGTGAACATCGGCGGCCATTTTTTTGTAGCCCTGCTCTAACTACGATCAGAGCAGAGGCGGAGTTGGAGGCGGAACGGCAAATGAGCAGCTGAGAGGGAGCCAGAGCGGGGATGTGGCTCTAACCAAGCTGCACCAATGGAACAGGAGCAAAGGGAGAGACAACAGTGAAGGAAGTTCATGTCCTTTACATTTAAAGGGTGTGACATCCTTGGGCAGACATTTTAGATTCTGTCTGTAAATTCAGAGAAACATCTCTGCAGTAGGCAGCAGCAGTCATTGTGCCAGAAGAAGCATATTGTAGCAAGGAGGAACAGAGGCGCCAATAACAGGATAAAACCGTTAAAAAAAATGTTTAAAAAAGAGGAGGTTGTGGTAGACTTACCTCCCTAGTAAGTAGACACTGAATTGGTTGATTTAATAGTCAACAATGAAATGTAATTATACACTCCACAATGCAAGGCGTTTTGCAGGATCAAACCCACTTCATCAGGGAATAACGGGAGCAGTAACTAGTACTGTTCAGTGTAGTAGTCAAGCACCTCCCACAGTTTGTCCAGGTTTCTAATAGCTGTAGGAGCTGCCATCCTCCCCTCTTCCCTTATTTATCCAAGGGAAGGTGTGAATAAACTATCTCCCCACCCCCCACTAATGAAAGCTTTTGTTTGGTTATTGCTACTGCTAATAACAGCAATCCTTATCTGCCTGCTCTTTCTGTGGATGTCAGGCCAGAAAGTAGTGCAATAAAAGCCTCTAACAAATATTTAAATGTAATGAGCCACATTGTTAGCATGCATTTTTAATATGCTATTGAGCTACCCTGGGGGCTTAAATTGAAGCTCGGTTCACTTTAAGGCCTCTTTTCCACAGACAGCTGAACTTTTATTGAGCAGTTCGGCCACCTGGCTGTCGGACACAAGCGACATTCGGCTGCTATGAAATGCGGCGTTAACTTGCAGTGATAAAACGTCTCTCGGAACATCTGAGCATGACAATCGCCTGTCAGCAGCTTATGGAAAAGAGGCATTAGGACACACCCAGGTGCACTAAAGTCCTTCCTGTTGCATGGATTTGAATCAAAATGGGAGTGTCCTAACAACCAACCAAGCCCACATATATAGAACATTGCAGCTCATAAACCGGAAGTACAGATCAAGTGAGCACCATTTTAAAATCAAAATTCAGATTGTTAAGGCCTCAGATTAAAAAAAAATTACATTGATGCGGCAAATCAGTAGGCTATGCAGCGGTCTCTTCTAAACCTGGAGTACTTATTTAAACATTGCAAATCACACTGCAGGTAGAGTGACATGAGAGAAACGGAACAGCAGACTTGGCAATGATGGCAGCACGCTTAGTTTGTCTCACAGACATCTCCTCCAAGTCCTCTACCTGCTCAATACCGCTGCACAGAATTACTACATTCCTACACCAGTAACAAAGCCAATTATTTCATATTATTAATTCTGGAATCAGTCCGGCAGCTGAATTCACTTTGTGTACTTGTACATGTAAATGTACAATTGTTCCTCCTGCAGTGAATAGAGAGCACGCTGACCTGTGTAACGCAGCCTCCACAATACCGCATAGAATCACTGCACCACTTAGCAGGACAATACTCTGTTAAGCAACACGTTTAGAATATTGGATGACAAATACAAGAGAAATGATCTACGCCCTTCCCGAGTGCATTGTTACAGCTTTCTAATCTACACAGTCATCCGTCTCAGCCTGTCACTGCTCTACCAGAGATATGAGCACTGATTGACATTTTGCCAATTACAACAGTCCCTAATTAACTCTTCTACCAAGTGTCTCCCACAAACTGGAGATAACATATTATGAAACATCACCATCGCCTCTGAAAGTTGAAGGGTCACTCCCATATTTGGGAACTTGCCATGTGTGACAATATTGGCTAATCAGCCTGGTAACAGCTCACTAGCTCTCCTATCCCATGACCATCAGCAACCTGTAGAGTTCAGTAGTAGTAACGGTCCCATTAAAAGGTCGAGTCATGTAATGGTTTAAAAAAAAAAAAAAAAAAAAAAAGCTGTAGAGCAAAAAAAGAAAAAAAAAAAAAAGTATAGAAAGCAATATCTACAGCCCATCTATAGGACTATATCAAACATACTGAACCTCAACAAACTCAACACACCTAGGCAACTTTTGTTAAGTTTCGGGCATCTTTTGTTGAGGTTCATGTGACTGCGCTGTCACAATCTGTAAATACCTAATGCATACCTCCCAACTTTTTGAGATCAGAAAGAGGGACATGTAAGCCACACCCCTGCCACACCTCTAACCATGCCCCTGACACACCCCCAATCACGTACACTATAAAGATTTCATAAGGAAATTATGATATTTCATAATTCAAACCACACTGGTGCTTTCTATCCTGGTTCATTTTCCTACTACCGCGAAAAATTGTGAAGTTTAAAATATGTGCAAACATATACAAATAAGAAGTACATTTTTTTACAGAGTAAAATGAGCCATAAATTACTTTTCTCCTATGTTGCTGTCACTTACAGTAGGTAGTAGAAATCTGACAGAAGTGACAGGTTTTGGACTAGTCCAGCAGTGCCCAACCTACGGCCCGCGGGCCATTTGTGGCCCGCGAGGCGGTGTCCTGCGGAGAGAGAGGATCGGGTGGTATTGTACTAGTATCGGCACTCGGCAGATAAGTAGTCGCGCGCATACACCCGCGTGTGCTCGTATTCAGCCCCGGGTAGCGCTGATATAGTTAGAAAGACTCGCTCATTGGTTACTGCAGGAACCGTCCTCCAATAGGAATCAGCCTAATTCCTATTGGAGGAAGGTTCCTTCAGTAACCAATGAGCGAGGCTTTCTAACTATCCCAGCGCTACCCGGGGCTGAATACGGAGCACACGCTGGTGTATGCGCGGGACTACGTAATACCTGCCGAGTGCGACACGCAATACCACCCGATCCTCTCCTCCTCCGCAGGACACCGCGGGCAGCCTCCTCAGCCGATACTATAACTACGGCGCAACACTACCCTATCCTCTCCTCCGCAGGACACCGCGGGCAGCCTCCTCAGCCCCACACAGAGCTGACAGTTTCCTCAGCCCCACACAGAGCTGACAGCCCCCTCCGCCCCACACAGAGCAGACAGCCTCCTCACGTTCTCGCATCACAGATGATCATCTTCATTCTATATTAAGAATAAATGTTACAAATTTGGAGCCAAATATCCAGAAATTGGTTTCTGAAAAACAGCCGCAAACTTCTCATTAAGAAAATGTGCATCAAATGGTAAGTACAACAATTCTTATATTGTCGTTTTCTTTCCATTTCCAACACCATGTTAACTGTTACTAGAAAAACGTTAAAAGTTTTACATTGAAATTTTGTATGCATGTGTTCCGGCCCTTGAGATTTCTCTTAATTTGAAGTTCGGCCCTCGGGCCAAAAAAGGTTGAGCACCACTGGACTAGTCCATCTCTTTATAGGGGATTCTCAGGGATATATTTATTTTCAAAACCACTTAGGCCCGGTGCACACCAAAAACCGCTAGCAGATCCGCAAAATGCTAGCAGATTTTGAAACGCTTTTTCTTATTTTTCTGCAGCGTTTCAGCTAGCGTTTTGCGGTTTTGTGTAGCGGTTTTGGTATAGTAGATTTCATGTATTGTTACAGTAAAGCTGTTACTGAACAGCTACTGTAACAAAAAACGCCTGGCAAACCGCTCTGAAGTGCCGTTTTTCAGAGCGGTTTGCGGTTTTCCTATACTTAACATTGAGGCAGAAACGCATCCGCAATCCAAAATCTGCAGCAGCCCGGGAGTATGCGTTTCTGCAAAACGCCTAACGCTCTGGTGTGCACCAGCCCATTGAAATACATTACCCTAGCGGATCCGCACCCGCAAGCAGATCGCAAACAGCAGCGGAGATGATAATAGACTTTAGGAGATCTCCCCCCCAGCACCTCCCCTTAACCATAAATGGATCCACAATAACCCAAGTAGAGTCATTCAAGTTTCTTGGGTCCACGATCTCAAACGACTTAAAATGGGACAACAACACCGCCACTATTGTCAAGAAAGCACAACAGAGAATGTACCATCTGCGGCAGATGAAAAAGTTTGGCCAACCTTAAAATCTAATGGTGCAGTTCTACACTGCAATCATCGAATCCACCATAACATCATCCATGACTGTATGGTTCAGCTCCTGCTCAGCATTAGAAAAGGGGAGGCTGCAGCGCATCATCCGATCAGCGGAAAGGATAATTGGCTGTAGCTTACCTTCCCTGCAGGATCTTTACACTACCAGGTGCAGAAAGAGAGCATCCAAAATTGCCTCTGACCCCTCTCACCCAGCTCACTCCATCTTCCAGTGCATGCCTTCAGGAGTAAGATTCCGGTCAATCGCTACCAAAACCTCTAGACACAGGAACAGTTTTTTTCCTCAAGCGGTAGCCATACTTAATGCTGAACCACGTTAGAGCTGCTAGGACTGAAAGTAATCAGCACAGAACTAAACATGAACAATTCTCACATTGCTTACTGCCACTATACTTATAATGTCCTTAACTTGTAATATTCACACTGTCTGTCCTTGTATTGTTTTTGTTTGCGTTTGTTAAGCAACTGCCAAGACAAATTCCTTGTAGGTGCAAACTTACTTGGCGAAAATAAATTGATTCTGATTCTGATTCTGATTATAAAAATTTTTTCGCTTTAGTGTCTCTTTAAAAATCATTTACATAAAATGTACATTTCTCCCAGTGTAAAATGCACTATAAATTACTTTTTTTCCCCTATGTTGCAAACACACACAGGTAGTAAAAAATGGACAGATCTGACCAGGGCCGGGCCGAGGCATAGGCTGGAGAGGCTCCAGCCTCAGGGTGCAGTGTAGGAGGGGGCGCACAATTCATTCAGCTGTCATTCCTAATTGTGTTTTAAGCAGAAAGAAATAAGAAAAGGGGATACAAAGCAGTGACTGCAAGCCTGATAACTAGATATTAAGGTGTTGGGGAGGTTGTGGGTCCTGTGGCACCTCTTAGTCTAATAGCAATCAGGGCCGGATTTGTACTTTCCCTCGCCCTAGGCCGGCTGTCACCAACCGCCCCCCCCCCCCCCCCATTCTGTCCAACTCTGACTAGTGATCACTGGGTTACATGGGCTCCTGTCTGTTTTGCTGCTTTGCCCCCCCCCCCCCCCCCCCCGTTCAAAGAAGCAGTGCATGCTCTGTCCACTCCATGTAATTTTGCACTCCAGCCTGGATGCACAGCAGCCGATAGTGTTCTGGGCTTGCATAATTCAGAAATGATGCTCATATATGAGCAGCACTTGTCAAGTACACATACCCATAACACTCCCAGCCTCGGCTGCTGTGCACATCAGTACAGGAGTGCGTAATAACAAGAAGCCCGAGAGGACAGAAAATGCGCTGCTTCTTTGTCCTTTGTGCGACTTGCTTCAGTCAGAGTCACAAACAGGTGATGGTGCAGCGCAAAGGAGAGAAACCCATCCAAAGCAGAACAGGTAAGTAG
Source organism: Hyperolius riggenbachi (assembly GCF_040937935.1). Lineage (NCBI taxonomy): Eukaryota > Metazoa > Chordata > Amphibia > Anura > Hyperoliidae > Hyperolius > Hyperolius riggenbachi. The sequence goes on along the minus strand of NC_090654.1, from coordinate 176,115,983 downwards.
AAGGATCCAACACTACACACGCTGGCATAGATGTAGTGTAATGCTAGGTACACACGATGCAATTCTGACAGATTTACTGTCAGATCGATTATTTCCAATGTCTGATCTGATTTCCGATCAATTTTTCAATCGATTTTCCGTTCATTTCTATGAAAAAAAAATCATTCAGAAAATCTATCGGATAGCAGATGGGACATGTTGGAAATAGTCGATCTGACAGTAAATCTGTCCGAAAATTGCATCATGTGTATCTAGCATAAGCTCAGGTGTACTTTACACAGTGACAATTTAGCACTTGGGGCAAGTTAAGACAGCAGGAAGTTTTTACGTTTTGTAATAGAATAATATTTATTGGCTAACCAAAAGAAAATAGTGAGCCTTTGGCTAATGAGTCATCTTCAGACTTTGTTCCTGTATACAAGATGTAAGATGTTGGAGAACCCAGATATATATAAAGTCAGCAGGAGATGCATACATTGTTTTGTAAATATAAATAAATGTAATACAGTTGTCATTCTGTTTCAAAACATCCTGCTTTCACTGATGGCTAACACAGAACAATGCTTTGCTGCTTCTAAAACATGTCAGGAAAGAGTTAAACTGTAGCAAAGAGAATGTTGCTGTCAGGAAAGAAAACACACCATAAATTGGTCTCAGGTCTTTAACAGCTCTGACCAAGTAATAAAACATCAGTCGGGGGAGAGGAGAGCTGATAATTCCTGTCCGTGAATGCGTGCATAAAGAAACTAATCTGAACTCAAAAGTTCTACTACTTGAGCCCATATATTTTTCTTCTCACAGCAGCTTGTATGTCCCCACTCATTATACTAAGGACAAGATCCTCAGATGACAACAGATGCTGACTGTCATCACATACACTCTGCAGTGAGAGAGATGCAGGGATCTCTGGAAATCAGGCAGAATAGAGCAAAGCAGAAGTGATTTACTTTGACATGTGACCTCTTATCTCTCCAAGTCCAGCGCCCTGCTGAATTTTAGGCCTTGACCTTTGTGGCCTTTCCAGAAATCCGGCCCTGATAGCAATCAGTGTGTGACGGCTGGGGTGGCAGGGATGGAGGGGCGCACTTTGGTGTCTCAGCCTTGGGTGCTGGAGGACCTTGTCCCACCTCTGGATCTGACAGATTTCGGACTAGTCCAATCTCCTAATATGAAATTCTTTGCATTACAAAGGCACTCTATGAAAAGGATCTGCAGTATACAAAGAATGGAGTCAGCTTTTCAATTTATTTGCATGCCATTTTGGAAATGGACTGATCAACTGCCATTGGCTGGATAGTGTAATGGTTAAGGGCTCTGCCTCTGACACAGGAGACCTGGGTTCAAATCTCGGCTTTGCCTGTTCAGTAAGCCAGCCCCTATTTCAGTAAGGAGTTTCTTGGGCAAGTCTCCTTTAAGCTAAGTACTCACGGGGGGACAATTGTAGCTGTCGCTGCACACAGGAGCGTGTGCGCGACAGTTCGGCGACAGTTCGGCGACAGCTCGTCGCCAAGTCCCTCTGCATCCACACTGCAGCAGAGGGATTAGCGATGCGGCGGAAGCTGTCGCCGAGGTTCCTCCTCCCCCGCCGGAAGCTCCGTGTGCCGTGTGTGGGTAGCTGTCGCTAGCCCGCATACACATGCGGGACTAGCGACAGTTCTGGCGAGGTTGCGGCGACGGCTGTAGCCGGCGATTGAACATGTCAATCGCCTGGCGACAGCTCCGACTGGCGACGGTTCGGGGCGCGCGCGTCATACACACGGGCGAACCGTCGCCGCAACACGCGCGTGCCACGTGGTTGCCGCGACGGCCGTACCCCGTGTGTATGAGCCTTAACACTGCTACTGCCTATTGAGTGCGCTCTAGTGGCTGCCTCACAAGCGCTTTGAGTCCAACAGGAGAAAGGCGCTATACAAATACTGCAATTATTATTATTATTGTATTTTCCTGCGTATAAGACTACTTTTTAACCCTTAAAAATCTTCTGAAAAGTTGGGAGTCGTCTTATACGCCGGGTGTCATTGATGCCGGGTGATACGCCCTATCCTGTTACCGCCTCTCAGATCTCCCTGCTGAGGGAGCGCAATCTATTCTTACATACCACTCTGATAAACAGGTAGACAAGGAGAGCTGACCAGTCGAGTTGACCAATGCAACAAGTCAATTGACTATATACTGTTATATACTGGGCAACACACAGAACAGCACCAGTATCTGTTCATACATAGCACCAGTACATGATTTTTTTATTTTAATTTGCTGTGCGTTGGAAGAGGGGTAGTCTTATACGGCGAGTATATCCCAAACGCTATATTTTAACTGGAAAAGTTGGGGGGTTGTCTTATATGCCCAGTCGTCTTATACGCCGGAATATACGGTATTATTATTCAGTAAGTGCTTTAGTAAAATAAATAACTGAAAATACCCTATAAGTAGATTGACTAGTCAGATCTGTTAAATATTCACTACCTACTGTAAGTGACAGCCACATAGGAAAAATAGTAATTTATAGTCCATTTACACTAGAAGTGTACATTTTATAGGTGTGCATTTTAAATCTTACAATGTTTAACCACTTTACCCCCGCGCGTACGGATTTCTCCACCCCTTTTTCCATCCTTTCACCCCCAGGGACGGAGAAATCCGTACTCTGCGCACTCCCGCCGCTGTCCGCGCTCCCGCTCGTAAACACGCCGCCCGCCGCTAGTAAACACGCCGCCGCCCGCTCGCCCAGAGATCAACGAACGGGAAAATCCATTCCCGTTCGTTGATCTAAGCCCCGCAATGATCTGCTGCCGCTCGGCTGAGCAGCGCGATCATTGTGAAAAAATAACAAAGTCCCAGCCTCTTTCTACTTCCTGCAAGCGTCCGGAAGGACGCTTGCAGGTCGCATGAAACAAATTGGTAATGTTGCCATCTTGTGGCCAAATAGTAAAACTACACCCTAACCATTTTTTACACACAAATAAACTTGTTTTACACAAAAAATTAACTCCTTACCTCCCACACTCCCCCAATTTTTTTTTTTGTAATTAAAAAAATAATAAAAAATTTACAATTTAAAAAAAATACATAAATAGTTACCTTAGGGACTGAACTTTTTAAATATTTATGTCAAGAGGGTATAACACTGTTACTTTATAAACTATGGGCTTGTAATTAGGGATGGACGCAAAACTGAAAAAAATGCACCTTTATTTCCAACTAAAATATTGGCGGCAAACATTGTGATAGGGACATAATTTAAACGGTTTTATAACTGGGATAAATAGGCATATACATTTAATGGGTTTTAATTACAGTAGCATGCATTATTTAAAAACTATAAAGGCCGAAAACTGAAAAATAATAAATTTTTTCCCACATTTTTTCCTATTTTCCCATTAAAACACATTTAGAATAAAATTATTCTTGGCATAATGTCCCACCTAAAGAAAGCCTAATTGGTGGCGAAAAAAACAAGATATAGTTCATTTCATTGCGATAAGTAATGATAAAATTATAGACGAATGAATGGAAGGAGCGCTGAAAGGTGAAAATTGCTCTGGTGGTCAGGGGGTAAAACCCCTCAGTTGGGAAGTGGTTAAGGACAGTTTTCCTTCAAGTCTACTATATGGAAACGAATGTGTGTTTGTTTGCAGGTTACTGGTGTAATAAACAAGGTAAGGTCACAATGAACATATCAGGAAGGCAAACAGACAAAACAGAAGACACATAAGGATGCATCTGCTATCCTTAAGAAATAAACAGTTCCCTCAAGGTCAGCTCCACGCATTGCAACATACATTACATTTTTCCTTTTAACATCTACCTTTGCAAATATTGTGTAAAATAAAATGCTAAATGCACATAGTACGTGATCAGTTTCAGATGTGCACAAATAGTTAGTGCTCAAATTTGGCATAGCTGATAAGGAACATCTGAATACTACCGACTGCCGAACAAGTGGAAAGGGTCAGGAGGAGTTCACTGTCCTTACAAGTCATGGTGCATTTCACGTAACTCTGATACGGCCTCCTTCCGTGACTCGCAAGGCAGTGAACTCTTCCTGACTCTATCCACTTATTCAGTGCTAAACAGCGGCAGTTGGGAGTATTGGAGTGTTCCAGAATTGGCTATGCTAAATTCGAATGCCAATACTAAAAGACAAGCAAGGTTCCCTACTCTGTGTAGCGAACGTCTCGAGCAGGTAAACTGGACATTGGGGGTGTTGCGAGTACTACAAATGCCCAAACAAAACAGTTTAATGGAAATGCGAAATGGAAAAAAAAAAAAAAAAAAACCTTAAAGGGAAGGTCCAAGCAAAAAAAAAAAATGAGATTCACTTACCTGGGGCTTCTACCAGCCCCATGCAGCCATCCTGTGCCCTCGTAGTCACTCACTGCTGCTCCAGTCCCCCGCTGGCAGCTTTCTGACCTCGGAGGTCAGGGCCAAATTGCGTACATTTTTACACATTCCCGCTAGTGCAGGATCATTAACACATACATTTTTACGCGTTAGTGGTGAAACGCGTACATTTTTGTTCCTGCACTAGCTGGAATGCGTAAAAATGTATGCAATGTGGCCCTGACCTCCGAGGTCAGAAAGCTGCCAGCGGGGAACTGGAGCAGCAGTGAGTGACTACGAGGGCACAGGATGGCTACATGGGGCTGGTAGAAGCCCCAGGTAAGTGAATCTCATTTTTTTTTTTTGCTTGAACCTTCCCTTTAAAATACAAAACACATACAACTAACACACAGTAAGTCATCGCAATATTTTTTCAACAAAAATAAAATGACATTTTAATGTTGAATTTAACAAAAATGACAAAAAAAAAAAATCATAAAAGGTCCAACTTTAAAGTACTAGAAACCTTCTTCAAAGGTCAGTGGCGTCACACGGCTAGGGTCACACGTGTCAAAAAATTACACGCAATGCTGTGCACTGGAAGAAATGTGCAGTTTTCCACAGTAGGTAACAAAATAAGCCAACACTGTTGCTTTTCATTGCACAACGCGTTCAATTCCTCTTTGCCGACAGTCAGACGTTCTTAGCTGGCAGGCAGCTAGAGCTGCCAATGCATTCACCTATGGTTTAGCTAAAACACATGTATATTTTTTGGAGACTGTGTTGTGGAGGGTGGCAGGGTTATGGCAACGGTCTTCCACCACATATTTGTGTATAAACCATAAACAAATCTTTTAAGGTGCCTCTTCTTTTTGAGAAGATCATGCAGAGGAATACCATCATTTAAAGCAATGAGCTTCCAGTTTTGCAAACTCATCCCTTTTATTACTGAGACATATGAATTATAGTAATCTTGTGGCAAGTAAAATGCAGTTTAGGCACAGATTATGTGTAAGTAGCCCCAGAACCTGAATAATTTAGATGTGTCTGTATTTAAAGGGATGATTTGGCAATCCTGCGATTTTCAATCTTGCTCATTAGGATGTTTCTGTACCTAGGCAACCACTCAGTGTTTTGACAAGTAGTTTGCTGCTACAATAAACAAAGGTCTGTTGTATCAATAATCTGGGCTGAGTTTATTATGAGTTGTGATGCTACTGTCCTTCAGTACATAATTATACTTTGTACTGATGTTTCGAAGCACTATAACTCCATGAATATTTCCTTGTAATAAAGACAATCCTACAACCGGTTCTGGATAAAAAGGAAAGGGCTGAGAGGAAGTATGACAAAAACCTGGTCTGTTTCTTACTAAACAGCACGTGCAGCTGCACACATCCTGTTCCCATAAATGTATCCTTTCCAGCATAATCCACCTGTAAGCTTCTCTTCCATTCCAAATCAACACACAACTTGTTCGCTCTTCAGCCACCATTTCCTGGCTTCTTACAAGCTGCCAGAGAGTGATATTCAGCCCAGGACACAAACAAGGTTATTAGTCAGGACAATGGGCCCAGCAAGCTGCCCACTCTACCTTGTATTATATGCTAGATTCCTGGCCAGTGAGGTCACCTCCTGCACAGAGGTCCCAGAGACACTTGAGTGTTTCTTTGGACCAGCCACGTCCACAGTAAGGACAACCCTTCTGCTTAATATCAGGCTGTTACGAAAGCTGCTTTTAATTTTGCACGCCGAATTTATGGTGGATGGAAATTTAAAAACTAATATGAACTCATAGCAACTCTCCAGGACAAAAAGGGCTAAACCTGCTCCTTTGCTATGAACCGCTCAAAGTCAGTAATAGAAAAAAAAAACGGATGCATATCTTTTATGGTACTTGGTCTTTGTAGTCACAAGACCACCACAGAGCTCTTGCTCTTTTATCACTTTTGAACTGAAGGTGCAACACACTGGCTGAGGTGTAGGCCACAGGTTCCTAATATATTGTGCTCCCGGGTCATGCATCCCAACTTTTTGAAAAAAGAAAGGGGGACACGTTTAAGACACCTATGCCACATCTCCACTCATGCCATCCACAACGGACAAGCAGAAAAATGGCCCATTAGCAGTCTGCAGATCAACTCTGTCCAGTCAGTAGGCTATGGGGTCTGCACCATTTTAAATTCAATTGTTTGTGGTTCACAAAATCCTGGGGCATTCAAAACTTATGGAAATTGTGCAGGAATGTTCCCATCAGTGGCGTACCTACCAGGGATGCAACCCCATCGGCTGCAGGGGGGCCCGGGGCTGCTCTGGGGCCCGCCAGCCGTGTGCGGGGGAAGCGCTGCCCCCCGATTGTGGGACCCCCCAGCCAGGTGTAGAACTGGCCGCGACGTCTAATAGACGCCGGGCCAGTTCATTGCCCGCAGCCCCGCAGTCTCCCGGGAGGCAGAGTGCAGGGCTACGGCAAGATGGCTGCCGAAGCCCTGCTCTGGAGACTATTTGTGTCTCCAGTACAGGGCTTCGGGAGCCATCTTGCCGTAGCCCTGCACTCTGCCTCTCAGCGCGGGAGATGTGCTGCAGAAGGATCGTGGGGGAGCTGCGAGACAGATGCCGGGAGAGGAGGAGACTTCTGTCAGGTGAGTGATTTGTTTTTCTTTTCACAGGCGAAATTGTTTTTTTTTTTTTGGTAACTGCTACCGACATTTCTATTTTCTGGTGCCTGCTGCCTACATTACGATTTTCTGGTGCCTGCTGCCTACATTACGATTTTCTGGTGCCTGCTGCCCACATTGCTATTTTCTGGTGCCTGCTGCCCACATTGCTATTTTCTGGTGCCTGCTGCCCACATTGCTATTTTCTGGTGCCTGCTGCCCACATTGCTATTTTCTGGTGCCTGCTGCCCACATTGCTATTTTCTGGTGACTGCTGCCCACATTGCTATTTTCTGGTGACTGCTGCCCATATAAAGATTTCTGGTAACTGCTGCCCACATTGCGATTTGCTGGTGTCTGCTGCCCACATTGCGATTTGCTGGTGTCTGCTGCCCACATTGCGATTTGCTGGTGTCTGCTGCCCACATTGCGATTTGCTGGTGTCTGCTGCCCACATTGCGATTTGCTGGTGTCTGCTGCCCACATTGCGATTTGCTGGTGTCTGCTGCCCACATTGCGATTTGCTGGTGTCTGCTGCCCACATTGCGATTTGCTGGTGTCTGCTGCCCACATTGCGATTTGCTGGTGTCTGCTGCCCACATTGCGATTTGCTGGTGTCTGCTGCCCACATTGCGATTTGCTGGTGTCTGCTGCCCACATTGCGATTTGCTGGTGTCTGCTGCCCACATTGCGATTTGCTGGTGTCTGCTGCCCACATTGCGATTTGCTGGTGTCTGCTGCCCACATTGCGATTTGCTGGTGTCTGCTGCCCACATTGCGATTTGCTGGTGTCTGCTGCCCACATTGCGATTTGCTGGTGTCTGCTGCCCACATTGCGATTTGCTGGTGTCTGCTGCCCACATTGCGATTTGCTGGTGTCTGCTGCCCACATTGCGATTTGCTGGTGTCTGCTGCCCACATTGCGATTTGCTGGTGTCTGCTGCCCACATTGCGATTTGCTGGTGTCTGCTGCCCACATTGCGATTTGCTGGTGTCTGCTGCCCACATTGCGATTTGCTGGTGTCTGCTGCCCACATTGCGATTTGCTGGTGTCTGCTGCCCACATTGCGATTTGCTGGTGTCTGCTGCCCACATTGCGATTTGCTGGTGTCTGCTGCCCACATTGCGATTTGCTGGTGTCTGCTGCCCACATTGCGATTTGCTGGTGTCTGCTGCCCACATTGCGATTTGCTGGTGTCTGCTGCCCACATTGCGATTTGCTGGTGTCTGCTGCCCACATTGCGATTTGTTGGTGTCTGCTGCCCACATTACGATTTTCTGGTGTCTGCTGCCCACATTACGATTTTCTGGTGTCTGCTGCCCACATTACGATTTTCTGGTGTCTGCTGCCCACATTACGATTTTCTGGTGTTTGCTGCCCACATTACGATTTTCTGGTGACTGTTGCCCACATTTCTATTTTCTGGTAACTGCTGCCCACATTGTGATTTTCTGGTGTCTGCTGCCCACAATGCGATTTTCTGGTAACTGCTGCCCACATTGCGATTTTCTGGTGCCTGCTGCCCACATTGCGATTTTCTAGTGCCTGCTGCCCACATTGCGATTTTCTGGTCACTGCTGCCCACATTGCGATTTTCTGGTCACTGCTGCCCACATTGCGATTTTCTGGTAACTGCTGCCCACATTGCGATTTTCTGGTGACTGCTGCCCACATTGCGATTTTCTGGTGACTGCTGCCCACATTGCGATTTTCTGGGGACTGCTGCCCACATTACGATTTTCTGGTGACTGCTGCTGCCCACATTGCGATTTTCTGGTGACTGCTGCCCACTTTACAGATTATTTTATGGTAAAATGCTGCCCACTTTACGATTATTTTATGGGAAAATGCTGCTCACTTTATGATTATTTTATAGGGAAATGCTGCCCAATTTGCAATTAATTTCTGGTGAAATGCTGCCCAATTTACGATTAATTTCTGGTAAAATGCTGCCCAATTTACGATTTATTTCTGGTAAAACATTGCTGCATTAGGATTATTTTATAGTGAAACGCTGTCCCATTACGATTATTTGGCGCCTATGGGGGGGCCCCATCCTCATTTTCGTAGGGGGGCCCAGTGATTTCTAGTTACGCCCCTGGTTCCCATTATGCATACAATTTTACTTGATAGCAAACATTGGTCCTGCTGCATTTTTCATGCCTTTGCAATTGCGGCTTAACACCCGTTGAATTGCAAGGTAATAGTGTGTGGTAGGTGCACTAGGAATCATGATCGCAATTGCAGATTCTTCATGGAAAACCTACCTAAGGTGATGCTTTGCTCATAGTGTGTTTAGCTTAAGGGTGGAGACATGATAGCAAATGCGGGGCATGGTGTGTTTTTTTTAGCTAAATCACACGACTGCCTGTATAGGATTAAAAATATTTTGTATTTTGACATGCAAATAATTTTATAAAATTATTTCATCTCTGCATTCAGCTGCTCAACATGAATGCTCAATGCACACAGGCAGTTGTGAAGTGTTTAAAGGGCATTTTTCCACTAGGAATTGCATTCACAATTGCAGCGTGGTCACCATTCCTAGAGCACCTACTGCATGGAATTACAGTGCAATATGACAGGTGTCACGTCGCGAATACTGTAAACGCAACAGCGAACACACAACAAATGCCACTACCCAGTGGCTAGATAGTGTACTGGTTAAGGTTTCTACCTCACAGGAGACCAGGGTTCAAATCTCAGCTCTTCTGTTCAGAAAGCCAGCACCTATCCAGTAAGGAGACCTAGGGGAAGACTCCCTAACACTGCTATTGTCTGAGTACGCCCATAGTGTCTGCAGCTCTGGCGCTGAGTCCACTAGGAGAAAAGGGAGGTATAAATGTTCTGTGTCTGTGAGGTTTTTGATTGGGTAAAATCACATAACACTCATGAAAACAATCATCCGCAATTTCCACTAGTATATTAGCACCTAGTGTTTTGCGATTCACAAACATTTGGATTTATATCGCAAAATGCTGCTAGTGGAAACCAGCTATAAGACTTTTACAGGTTGAGAAATGTTGATCAAAAACAAACTTTCTACTACAAAACACTGAATTCTGTTGAGGGGTTTGAGACTGCAACATAATCCCAGAAGCTGTGTCTGTGAAAACTGGATACACTGTAATACACAAGTGCCTTCTATCGCCTTTTCCAACTGCCCCCACAAACTCTCTCAATGATCCAAGAGAGATGGAGGTTGCTCCTAACATATCTGGTAAACTACCAAAAATCCTCTGCAACGGTCCGGTGAACCATACCCAAGTGAACTTCACATTTACGTATAGAAAGCAGTATTGATCTAAACTTTTCAAGGACTTAGAAAACATCATTGCAGAGAGTTCTATCCGAGGACTTCACTAACACAAACCACTGCAGTACACGCCTAATCAGAAATACTAAATGGGAGCATATGCCTGCTATACCTACCTGATCAGCCACAGGTTTTCAAACAGAGAAACAAAGCATGGCATAGATGTATTCTGCCTGGAGATGCTGAATCCCTGCTCTGTATGGCTAATTACGCAAGAAGGATGAAAAGGGGAATTGGGGGATATTGCCTACATCAAAAGCTGTTTAAAAATACATATATTTCCATTAACATAATCCAGTAGAAAAGTATAAGTTGCATTTTGCTCTCACATGAAGAGATGTACCATATTTGGAGAGCGATGGGTCTCCTGGTCTTCAAGCGACTGCAAGTTGGGGATTAATGGATTGGCTTGAGGGGATGATTACTTTATCATATGTTGTGAATAAAGCTGAAAAGCCATCACCTCCGAATCTCATGTTGCACGACTCTTTTTGACTGTCCGGATTACAGCAGTACCAGACCTTCCAACTAGGAGTATGCAATTTATCAAAATCTGCAGACTCCACGTCAGAGAAAAGAAAATAACTCCGAGAGGTGGGCAAGACTAAATCATACGTATTAATCTCTCCTGCCTTACCGCTGTGGGACAAACTCCCGTCTGTCTTTTGTAATAAAGAGTAATGCAGACTTGGGTAAAGAAAAATAAACAAAAAAAATAAACACACATTATCCATATACGTGTTATTTCATTCCCCTTTTCATCTTCCACCATACTCATTTCTACTTGCATTTTCATATTTTCCTTCCCAGTTTTCTCAGCGCAATTTTTTTTTTTGGGGGGGGGGGGGGGGGGAAGGAACAAACTATTTATAGGATATAACTATTTAAGTGCTTCCGAAGACAGGCCAAATAGGCCAGACTGACTTCTGAGTCAGAAGCATTGGACCAATCGAGCCTATACTTTGCCCATGGAGATCCGAAGATGTATTCGACCTGTAGGGCAAATTACTTCACCAAGGGGACAGCAGGGGAACAAGGACATTTGAAAGAGGACAGAGAAGACTCTATTGGATCCATATTACAAATTCATAAATAACGTCATGGGAAATAGATGGATCGATTAATAATTTTAACTAAAAATGATTAAGCAATAAGTAACACAATAATTAACACAAGTTCACCAAAATCAACCCATAACTGCTGGCTCTTATCAATACTGCAATTCATAAAAAAAACCTTTTACAAGGGCAGCAGACAGGCGGTGTGTCCACCACTTCTTCTGTGGTCTTGCTGGGCCTTCCAAATGCTTAGCACAAGAAGAGGGGTGGTGTCAGTCCGGTGCATAAAGCACACCTTTCCGCACCTAGATGTGTTGTGTGACTACTTGGCAGTACAAAAAACAAAAGAGTTACAATCATAAATCATTCAGCCAGAGAAAGTCATTGGCTGGCTGGTCAGAGGCTGCAGCTGCCTCCATCCATGTGAAAGAGGCCTAACACTTAACATTCTGCCATCAAGAAGAGATTAGAGTATACCTCTGCTGTACACCGTTTTAAGAAGCACAGTAGTGGATCCAAGTAAATGAATCCATTACAATATCCTGATAGATTAGTGTTTGCTGAAAGTACTTTCATAGGTTTATCCCTGTAAATGTTTATGTTCCTAACCTAGCCAGCTGAAACTGTGCTGAAATGTGACCAGTCTGTAGCACCATGGCTGGATCGGCAGCTCGGCCCAATCTTTCCTTAAGTTCCCTGCTCACCATCTCATGTCTGATGAGTAATGCTGTCTGCTATCTGTGTGCAGTCACTTGCATTCGCTGGCTTCCTCGAGACATCACTGAACACACAGAGCAGCTATCTGGTTTGTGTACAGAGAGACAGCATGACTCATCAGAAGGGAGAGGTGAGATAGAAGTTTGCAAATATGTTGGGCAGAGTTGCAAAAACCTTTTACACAGTAAAGAAAAAACAAACAAACACTCGCCTCTTTCAGGATGATGTAGTGGCTTCAGATACTGGACCCATTACTAGCATTATTAATCTGTAGATGTATAATATATACATCTACAGCACAATAAGACCAAAGCAGGCAATTTTGGCGCCTGCTAGTAGCGGAAGTTTGGCTGCTGCCTTAACAGCATTGAGGGGAAATTTGGGAACCTGCGGTGCCTGATAAATAGCGGGTGCTGGGTCTAGTGCCCAATGTTTATCGGGTGCTGCGGGCACCCAAATTGGCCCTTAAAATGCTATTTTATTACATAAGCCAATAATACACACTTGCAGACACTAACTGCCTACTTGCAATGGGAAAAAATTATTAATTTGTCTTCAAATGATCACCAGGTGGGTGGTATAAGATCCAGAGGACTGGTGCTAGGTTTTTGCTACTCAATAGCAAAAAATTAATAAACCTAAATCAAAACTGCAAGATCTCTTATGCTTACTGGTGTGGTGTTCAGCCCCAAGATGCCTTACTAAATGAGGCCCAGCAGGTTGACCAAAAGCTGAAATATTGCCTTTGGGTGGGCTGACAACTTATTCAAATGGTAAAGTACCGTAATAAATGTTACATAATGCAGCTATTAGAGATGACTTGTCTTCAAGCCCCAGCAGACATTTTCACTTCAGCCCTGTATTGCCATCTAAAATTGCTTTAAGTCTGGCTTTTGGAAGAAAGACTTTTACATTATGTTCAGCTGTTAAAACCACACCAATAAAAGAAATGCTGTTTTTCCTATAAAGACAAGAGATCAGGGAAACAATACGCAGGCCTGGTTGTAGCTAATGGTGTATTTGGACAGCAGCAGTAGACAATGACAAAGTATCAATGGACAAGCTTACTCAGATGCCTTTGAAATGAATATTTTTGAGCTATTTCTGTCACTTCCCATTGAGGAGAACTAGAGGAAGACACAAATGCTCCAACACAAGTGCAAGCCAGCTTCACATTACCTCATTTCCTGTGCCTGTCGTGGCAAGGTATTAAACAACCATTTCCTCCCCTGTATTGACTCAAAAATGAAAACAGTGAGTTTGTCACAGACGACCATCTGAGCATGCCATGCACAGCAATGCAGAGGGACACACGTGAGTGCAAGTGTGTAGCCTGTAACCAGAGAAAGCACACAGAGTGCGATTCTCCACGGACTACTGAATGTCAGTCAACTCCACCCAAAATCACAAGGGAAGGTTGTGAATCAGCAACTACAACAGCAGTGAAGCAATTACCTCTGTGAGGTCAGAGAATGCTGCAAAGGATTATCATAGACACATACACAAAAAAACACCCCTAAATCACATCAATATTTGGTGTGACTACATTTTGCATTTAAAAACCGCATCAAATTCTCCTAGGCAGACTTGTACACAGTTAAATATTTTGCAGGCACCTTGTCCAGTTCACAATAACAAAGGGGAGCTAAAGACTAATAACATGTAGGTTAAAATATTTATCACATTTGTTCTGCGATTTTTCATATGTGGTGGAATACAGTGTAAATTGCGAAAGTGAACATCATGTGGAAAAAAGCAGATAGCTTTGCAATTTAAAAACGTGCAGAAAAATACAAATGCAGAACATAAACAAAGGGGAATAACATGCATTTACCAAGCGGGGCCTTTGACTTCAATAGCCAGTACGGCTGTGCGTTTTGCTGTCCACGGCACACCATGCACAATTCTAGCAAGTGTATTCTCTGCCTATTCTCTGCCTAAGCAGGATAGTGAAATTTTACAACAGCATGCCAACAGCATGGCTATGAGGACAGACAGATAGCAGATGAAATGTCATGTAGATACATGTAAGGTCATGCACCTTGGACGTGCTAATGGTAGAGCACCATATAAAATAAATGGCTTACAGCTGGGAGCATTAGACTTAAAGCTGGCCACATCTGGAGTATGGAATAGAGTTGTCGCCACCTCACTATAGGAATTACATTAGCATTCTAGAACAGCGACAAAGACTGCAACTTAATTAATCAGAGAGATGAAAGGTCTCACTTACCAAGAAAGGTTGGACAAACTCTGCTTATTTTGCTTGGTAACATCAAGTTGTACTCCGAAGAACTGTTTAGTCATATTTCTGTAATCCTGGTGAGTGCCTAACATGCTTTACAATCGGATCCTGATCAATACTGCATATACCGGTACTTGCATTACTGATTTTATGATGCCGCCAGCACATACCGCGTGCGCGCACACACGGCCGCCCATTCTGGCCCGTCGTCCTCCGGCTCTCGGCAGTGTCTCTGCGTCTTGTCCCTGCACATGCACAGTGCTAAAAAGCACTGACTCACGGACAGACGCAGGTACACTTGCCTATTATTAGGTAGGATTATTATTATTACTACTTGTGACCAGATACTGAAGGATTTAGCAGACTGGCGATGAGAAGTAAGAACAATTCATGTGACCTCTTCATACCGACTGGAGAAAATAAATCAGACCACAGAAATAGAACAAGTTCTGCCATTTGTGTATCAAAATTTCAGGTCACATGGAAGGAATAATGTCCTATTTCTATGACTGGGGATGCACATTTCTTGGTCTACATGTATGCATGATAATGCATGTTCTCAGCTGGAGCCGCAAATATTCCTTTCCCCATGCAGCTGATTGAGTGACACACACACACACACACACACACACACACACACACACACACACACACACACGTCTGTCTGAGCATACTTAGATTTTGAATAATGAATCTATGAGGTTGCCAGCATATCTTGCCTTGTTCACAGTGCCAAGTCCCATTCTTGCCTCAAGAACAGCCAGAGCCAGTGAAGTTTTCCCACAGGTACAGACAGTGATTTAGCACTTCCTCCAGAGTAACCATGGCAACCTGTTCTATGTTTACAAGCATACTTTTATGCAGAATAAAATATCCAACTGCTTTAGAAACACCACAATATGTATGACATATACAATGTGCTATATTTGAGTAAGGTTGAGGAAAGGTCAGACACGCAATAGAAAAATCACAGATTCCTTAAACAATATGCAAAATATTTATCTGAACTGTCGCAGCCTTCTCACACTAACTACCGGTATATAGCATTTTTTTTTTTGTAAAAAGAGAAGAAATATTTGTTATAATTTACAGCCAGGAGCAGATGAGGAGCGATTTGCATGGAAATGAGGTCTGGCTGCATCAGTGTGTCGGGCTGCAAATAGGATAAAATATTCAAACATAGAAGAGGGGGGCAAATGCACATGGAAAAGTGATTAAAGAATCACTATTGCATAAAATGCATACAGTGCATATAAACGTACATTTCTCAAAGCGTAAAATGCACCACAGATTATGTTTTTCCTGTGTAGCTCTTAGTTACAGTAGGCAGTGAAAATCTGACAAATCTGTCAGGTTTCTGACTAATCCATTTCCTTAGGGTGAATTCTCATTCGGAAGAGGCAAAAATGGGGCACACAGCATCGGAAACTTTCTGGCGCACCACTGAAAAGCACAGTAAACATAATTTACAGTTTTGAAGTGCAACATTCTGGCGCACAGCCGCTACTTAAGTACAGGGGGGAAAATATGGTGCAGGGCACTTCAAAGCGGTAAATGACCTTTACCGTGCTTTTCAATGGTGCACCATAAAGTTTCCATTTTTCCTGCTCCGGGTGCTGTGGGCATGGACTGTGCTCCTACCTGCAGAGTGTCTTCTCCACAGCGCTGTGTGCGGCGCTTGTACCCCTCGCTGGATGCTTCTCTGGTCTGGGTGGCAGCGGGCGCTGGGAAGGCGTTCTCCTCCGGAGCCCGATGTACTGGACCTCCAGCTGCGCGCTACTAATCCTCTTCTGTGCAGTCCTGCTGCACTTCTCCAGCCACGGCTTCCCCAGCGCTCTGTGCAGTACTGAACCTGCGCTCCTCTCCTGTGTGCCCGGCTTCCAGTGCTGTGCGGCAGCGGGGAGTACAAGTGATAGGACAATGTGTGCTGTGGGAATGCTGCCTGGCCGCCCTGTCTGGGCTCATCTACCACCATGTCCCATCATCATCAGACTCTCCCAGCAGCAAGATTGTGTCCACTGTCCCAGCAGTTAAATAACTTTTGAAATTACGATAAATCAAAACGCTATTTATCGTTTTGATGTATTCCACATCAAAACGATAAATAGCGTTTTTAATGATTTATCGGCGGCTCCATGCGACATTTTTTTCCCGTGCCATTTTTCACTGTATGCATTCTCAGTTACTTCTTGATTTTACAAAAGCATTTACTGAACTGCAGTTGCTCAGTCCAACTGACAAAATAGTGTGCAAACAAGTAGGGAGGCTTGCTGACATCTTTATATAGATCCTTTCCAGGGAGTGCTTTTGAAAAGAATAAACTTAGTACTGAGAATCTCCAGTGAGGAGATGGACTAGTCCAAAATCTCTCAGACTTGTTAGCTTTTTACTACCTACTGCAAGTAACAAAATTAAAGAGAACCTGAACAGAAAATAAAAATTCAAAATAACCATACACAGGTCATACTTACGTCCTGTGTAGTCTACTCCTCAATCTCTTTCTCCTCTCCTGCGTCCCATTTTTCCACTGTGATCAATGGAATTCTACGTCCTCCATTTTAAAAATGGCCATTACCCCATAACAGCTTCCTGGTCAGCACACTGTTAAACTAATATCACCCAGTCAGAAGCAGCCGGCGTCAAAGCGATAAGGCTGGAGGGGGCATGAGGAAGCCCAATGTATGTATACTTTATTCATGTGGCCCCATCTCAGGTACACTTTAAGGAGTAAAAACCATGGAACGCGAATCAGTTAAGGAACAGTGCCAGTCTGCCTCTCTGTATCTACTACTTTGCTGGTAGCACCTACTTAGGTTATGCCACCCTCCAGGCCTCAGCACTGTAAGAGAAATGCGGGGGCTTAGATGCTTTCCTTGCGTTGAAAGACATCCATGGCTACAATTACTAGGTAATGCCTAATGATGTTGATCCAGGGATTTTATCTGATTGCCAATTTTATCTGATTGCCAATAGCTACAATTACTAGGTAATGCCTAATGATGTTGATCCAGGGATTTTATCTGATTGCCATCTGGAGTCGGGAAGGAATTTTTCCCTTTAGGGGCTAATTGGACCATGCCTTGTAAGGGTTTTTTCGCCTTCCTCTGGATCAACAGGGATATGTGAGGGAGCAGGCTGGTGTTGTACTTTATACTGGTTGAACTCGATGGACGTATGTCTTTTTTCAACCAAAATAACTATGTAACTATGTAAATGCCAAAGAGTTCTGTCAGGCCTCTGGATCTCCGCCCAGTGGGCAGCCATAGACTTGGATGTTCCAGCTGGGAGTGCAAAGGATATGTCCAAGTTCATCTCTAGATATAATAACTGCGCATGAAAAACAAGAGTGGCAGATCCCACAGCAAGAGCAAAAATGCTTCAGACTCTGGAAACAAAGCAGGAAATACTGTTTCATCGGTATCTGAAAGTGATTTTAAGTAAAAGAAATATAGGAAAACTAACTGCAATTTCTGAGAGATATGATTTGATGCATTAAACAGATTGTCTTTTGGGCTATAAGCAGAGAGTAGACAAATTTCAGAATTTGCCATCTCTATAAATGTTTCCCTTTGGCTGCTGATAGGCACTTTTAACAATTTTATATCAACCTTCTCTGCTGTCCCTTTGAGAAAATGTTTATGATTGCTGAGCTCAGACAGGAGGTGAGACAACCTATGAGAGATTACATTTGACATTGTGTTTCCTCTTCTAGGGCAAGTTCTTTTGTACAAATAATTGTATTACCTGACTAGTTCATTTTGAGAATACTGATTGACAGCGAGAGACATCCACTTATGGAAAATGAATTGTTATCCTTATTTACAAATTAAACAACATGCTTGAACACAAGTCACAAGGTATTGACCAAGATGACCGACGTCCCACATGAGGACGGGATAACAAATATTGAGGAATATTTAAATGCTACTCACTCAAATTGTTTGTGTACTTTTTTTCTTGATTGTTGATCTTTGTGTCCTTTTTACTTTATTTAAATATTTTTTTTTCCAGGATGGCTTCTTCATGCAAAAATTAGGGCAAGGGTTTTTAGCAATTGCGCCTGGGGTCGAGTGGGGCGTGGACGCAGGTGGACGGCGTCAACTTACTATTTCCTCAGCGTGGACGCCGTCCACCCTGGCAGGTGTGGAGGGGAGCAGCGCAGTGGAAGGAGAGCTGTGAGCAGAGGTGGAGAAGGGGGGCCATTCCCCCCCCCTTCCCTCACCTTGGGGCTCTCCATCCCTCGCTCTCCCCTCCAGAAGTAATGTGCGGGCGGCTGGCAGTGGGCGGGACTTACCTCTCCTTGTTCCGGCGCCGGATCTGTGTGCCGCTGCTCTGGTCTAGACCAGACCAGTCTAGCGGCAGCAGAGTGCTTGCGCCGGAACGAGGAGAGGTAAGTCCCGCCCGCTGCCGGCTGCCCGCACATTACTTCTGGAAGGGAGAGCGAGGGAAGGAGAGCCCTAAGGCTCTCCTTCCACTGCGCTGCTCCCCTCATGCTGTAGAGGGACACCTGACTACCTACTCTGGGGACATATACCCCTGACTACATATATACTGGGCACATATACACCTGCCTACATATACTGGGGCACATATACCTCTGGCTACATATACTGGGCACATACAGTGGGTTGCAAAAGTATTCGGCCCCCTTTGAAGTTTTCCATATTTTGTCATATTACCTCCACAAACATGAATCAATTTTATTGGAATGCCACATGAAAGACCAACACAAAGTAGTGTACACGTGAGAAGTGGAACGAAAATCATACATGATTCCAAACATTTTTTACAAATAAATAACTGCAAAGTGGTGTGTGCATAATTATTCGGCCCCCTTTCATCTGAGTGCAGTCAGTTGCCTATAGACATTGCCTGATGAGTGCTAATGACTAAATAGAGTGCACCTGTGTGTAATCTAATGTCAGTACAAATACAGCTGCTCTGTGAGGGCCTCAGAGGTTGTCTAAGAGAATATTGGGAGCAACAACACCGTGAAGTCTAAAGAACACACAAGACAGGTCCAAGACAGGTCAGGGATCAAGTTATTGAGAAATTTAAAGCAGGCTTAGGCTACAAAAAGATTTCCAAAGCCTTGAAAATCCCAAGGAGCACTGTTCAAGCGATCATTCAGAAATGGAAGGAGTATGGCACAACTGTAAACCTACCAAGACAAGGCCGTCCACCTAAACTCACAGGCCGAACAAGGAGAGCGCTGATCAGAAATGCAGTCAAGAGGCCCATGGTGACTCTGGACAAGCTGTAGAGATCTACAGCTCAGGTGGGAGACTCTGTCCATAGGACAACTATTAGTCATGCACTGTACAAAGTTGGCCTTTATGGAAGAGTGGCAAGAAGAAAGGCATTGTTAACAGAAAGCAAAAGAAGTCCGTGTGCAGTTTGCCACAAGCCATGTGGGGGACACAGCAACCATGTGGAGGAAGGTGCTCTGGTCAGATGAGACCAAAATGGAACTTTTTGGCCAAAATCCAATCGAGAATCTGTGGCAAGATCTGAAAACTGCTGTTCCCAAACGCTGTCCATCTAATCTGACTGAGCTGGAGCTGTTTTGCAAAGAAGAATGGGCAAGGGTTTCAGTTTCTAGATGTGCAAAGCTGGTAGAGACATACCCTAAAAAACTGGCAGCTGTAATTGCAGCAAAAGGTGGTTCTACAAAGTATTGACTCAGGGGGCCGAATAATTATGCACACACCACTTTGCAGTTATTGATTTGTAAAAAATGTTTGGAATGATTTATGATTTTCAATCCACTTCTCACATGTACACCACTTTGTATTAGTCTTTCATGTGGAATTCCAATAAAATTGATGCATGTTTGTGGCAGTAATGTGACAAAACGTGGAAAACTTCAAGGGGGCCGAATACTTTTGCAACCCACTGTATACCCCTGGCTACATATACTGAGACATATACCCCTGGCTACATATACTGGGCACATATACCCCTGCCTACATATACTGGGCACATATACCCCTAGCTACATATACTGGGCACATATACCCCTGCCTACATATACTGGGCACATATACCCCTGGCTACATATACTGGGACATATACCCCTGACTACATATACTGGCACATATACCCCTGGCTACATATACTAGGCAACTATACCTCCGGCTACATATACTGGGCACATATACCCCTGCCTACAGATACTGGGCACATATACCCCTGCCTACATATTCTGGGCAAATATCCCCCTGCCTACATATACTGGGGACACATACCCCCTGGCTACATATACTGGGGACACATACCCCCTGGCTACATATACTGGGCACATATACCCCTGGCTACATATACCCCTGACTACATATACTGGCCACATATACCCCTGGCTACATATACTAGGCAACTATACCTCCGGCTACATATACTGGGGACTACTATACTCGTGGCTACTTAAACTGGCGACACCTATAGACCTGGCTACCTATGCTGGGGGTACCTATTTTGGGGGAACTGCTGTCAGATTATATGCATTTTTGTGGAACCGCTGTTATGTATTTTGGGCAACAGCTGCCAGATTATGTGTATGTTAGGGGAACGTCTGCTGCCAGATTGCGCATATTTTGGGGAACTGCTGCCAGATTGTGTATGTTTGGGGGACCACTGCTGCCAGATTATATGTATTTTGGGTGTTACAAGTATTTTGGGTGATCCGCTGCCAGGTTTCGCGTATTTTGGGGAACTGCTTCCAAATTATGTGTATGTTGGGGGAACTGCTGCTGCCACATTGTCCATTTTGGGGGAACCAGTGCCATATTATCTGTAGTTTGGAGGAACTTCTACCAGATTATGTGTCTTTTTGGTGAAATGCTGTCAGATTACATCTATTTTGGGGGGATACACTACGGCAGAGCTCAAACTTCCCCGGCAGACCTTTTACATCACTGCTAAGGTCATGTATATTTGACCCCACCCATGACCACGCCCACATATGCTTGACCATGCCCATTTTTTTGGGCGCCCCGCACTACGTGCGGCGCAGGGGTTTTCCAGGTGAGTCCACTCACCTCTTTTTCCAGGACTAGACCCCTAAAATGCACCATCCTTTTTCAAATCATTTGTAGTAGGATTATAGCGAAAGAGGTTTATTGAGCAACTTTTGTATAGCCAGCACATTCTTAGCTACAGTATTGTTAATTTGTGGCAATCCTGTGGCAAGGCCCAGAGGAACTGGTAAATCTCCCCCAGTATGAGTTTGTCACTCCAATCTGTGTTTACCGATCACAATGACACTTCAGAAGTGTCGGGAATCACTGTAGACTGGTTCCATCATTGCAATTTGATTCTGCACACATTTAAAAGCGGCGTGAGCTAAAATGGGTGCGAGATATTACTATCGCCTATTTCAACCCATTCTTACACTAACCTTCACTGCATCTATGCCCAACACTAAACCTTCCCTACCTATACCTAATATTAACCTACCCCATGACTTCTACCCCCCCCGTGACCTGTCGACTTTCCCAAATCTCCATCACATAATGCAGAGTGGCAGAGGGGCAGGGCATTATACATTAACTGCTCCCAGCAGAGATACAGGTCACTTCACTTCGTCAGTTTGCAAGTGCAGCCAGACCACCACGATGTGACAAGGACGTAAGCTGCATGGTACTTAAAACGTAAAACTGAAAAGGAAGTGAAGACGGCCAGCACCTGGGCCCCCCATGATGACAGGGGTTTGCAAGGCTATTGTTATGCCCCTGCCTAATCCCCATCGATGCCCAACACTAACCCCCTTATCTACACCCAACACCAATGTATCCCCTACCAACACTTAACTGTAAACTGCAGCTAAATATTGCAACTATTTTATCCACAACAGAGTTCTACTAAACTCTGCAGTGTATAAAATAGCCGCTATCATGCTCGGCACCATTGATACAAAGTTACGCTACAATGTAGAGGAACTTTCCCTCCATCTTTTTGTCAACTGTAGCCAGTAATTCAGTGGCACCTATTTCTCCAGGCTGCGATAGCACTCAAATCACCTGCTATGTTTGACTCCTATGGAAATGTAGTCCCTGAGCAGTTATAGGATCTCCCCCCAAGATGAGATTTAGTCACTTCAGACTGGTCTGTAACTGATTCATATGCGTACGATTTGCAAATATGTTTTTCCTTTAGTTCAGTAAGTGAATATTTCTGTAGAGCCCATAGGTTAAGTAAATTCCACTGAAGGCAAAAAAAGGACTTATCAAGTGACACCTGGGATGGATTTAATCCGCACAGAGAGGTCACTTGGTATGTAAGGTTGTCTTCTTATGTTTACTGTACAGATGAAGGAGGCCCCCACCCGAAACACTGTGTATTTAATCGCTTGACAAGTTTGAAAATCACCATAGAAACACCTCCTAATTAGTTATAATTTGATATCTGGACTAGGTGCAGTGGTGACTCACTTGAGGAAAGTGCGCTGGCATCTTGGCTGTGGTTGGGCTTTAGGTGGATCTGTCCAACAATTTCAGGAAGTAACACTTTCCCTACACGCGTAGATGAGGCGGCGATGTGGCTTATCAATCGAGTCGCTGATGCGGCTCGATTGATAAGAGCCGACAGGTCGGATCTTGCTACCGCCGATTCCCTGCTCGTTCCCCGCGAGGGGACAATGGCAGGAAATCGAGCGGAAGATAAGCAGCGGGGAAGATAGGGGGACAAGCGGGTATCGAATCCGGCGCACGAGCGGGGACGCGGCGGGGTCGCGGAAGAGGCGATCCGGCGGCTAATTGAGCCGCCGGATCGGAGCCTCATCTATGTCCGCATTGTTTCATCTGAGCCAACGCGGACATAGATAACCTACATTTCACTTTGTGTATCCTCTCCAACCAGCACAAGCTCTTTTGCCAAAGCAAATGGGATAGATTGTAATACCTGACTAGTTCTCCTTAAGAATACCAGTAAATGGGAAGTGAGAAACAGACATTTACTCAAGGGAAGTGAATTTACAAATCAGACATGCTTGACATACGGTAAGTCATATGATATAGACTAAGAGATGACGGACATGGTGAAAAATAAGCTAAACCCTGAATGAGACATTTAGAAGACTGTCAATACTGAACCCAGCATAGCATATGTCAAAGGGCTGCCAGAAAATGTGAAACTCTGTCCAGCCAGTGTTGTGATTGAGACAGTACGGCCAGTATGATCAGCTTAATACTCTTATCTTTCTCACTCCTAGCGCTGCGCAATAAAGACTGGAATGAGCCTTTGCTCCAGCCTGCAGGATGCCCAGTGCAGAGGTGTTGAACAATAAGGGACCATTCAGCTGTTCTTTCCTGCACTGCAGCCATGGCCCCATATCTTGGAGACGCACACTGACACTCGCATGCGTAATAATGCTCCAGACGCTCCATTTTTGTCCTTGCATATTAGGATTCTGTTCTAATGGAAACAAAAGCCTTTTAATGCTTTTTATGGGTTATTTTGGTAGTTGGAGTGGCCAGGGATACAGTGTTATCCTAGAGATGGACTTAGTGTGCGCTTTACAATTGCTATACACATAAACATACGGTTTTCTACCAGCATTGGTGTGTGGTTTCAGTCGGATGTGATTTACACTTTTCTACCAATAACAATAAAACACAATAGAGATGGTGCTCAATTGTATAAGACAGGGACTGCAAATATCAGTGCCAAAAAAGGATGCTTTTCCGCTCAAGATTTCTTGGACACTATGCACATCTGTGCTTAAACATGCGTGTCAGTGTGTCAGTGTAAAAATGTGCACAATGTGCAAGACTTATTTTTTAACAACCTGTAAATATCGCGTTTAAGTGTGAACCATCCCATTGACTAATTGTGACACGTGTGGTCTTTGCCTTATGAGTTTTTACTGTGTACAGTTGCGAATTACTAAATGCAGCATGTTGTGTTCACCAAATGCATTATGGCAGCATTGTGACCCCAATGATGGAAGGGCTCACTGTAGAGAGCCAAGCTACCCACATCTGTGCAGCAGGAGGGTGCTGGAGAAGGAGCTCCTGTTTAAGTCCCCATACATCTGGTGATGTATGGGCAGATCAACCATGAGACAGATCTCTCTCTGATCAAATCTGATCGGAGAGAGAGATCTGCTGCCTGTCTATACACCACAGAAAGATTCCCGAATTGGCCTACCTACGACGCCTCCGCCATCTGTCTTACTGCCCCCACCCTCCAGTGTAAATGCACCACCCCATTCCCATCCACTGTAAAATCTCACCTGTCCCGCTGCCGTTACTCCTGGGCTCCTCCGCCGTCTCCCCTGAGCACTTCAACGTGGGCACACATACTCCCTGGGGTGTCCACTACGTGATGATATAACACACGCAAGCCTTGTGCCACTCAAGGGCGACAGCGGATGAGGCTGGGAGTCAGGGCAGCGGGACAGGTGAGATTTTACACTGCATGGGCACTTGGGGACATTTACACTTGGGTGGCCACATTCCTTGTGACATTGAATGCCTCTGCCACCGTCCAAGTGATTGAACACACTTCAACCGAGATCATTGAGGCCTGCCTGATTGAGGCATTTGACCGATTTCAATCCAAACTCAAGCAAATCATTGATCAGGCATGCTTCTTGCGGCACCAATTTTCATCCAATTCAAAATTATCAAATTGGGTAGTCTGGCCGCAACATCGGTAGATGAATAGGCACTTTAAATATTGTTTTCTTTTTAATATTTTTAAATTATAATTGAAACCTCTATGGCAAACAAACATCCTACCTATAGACTGCATTGATAGGCTTTTTCATCATATGAATAATAGCAACTCTAATAGAACACTGCTGAGCCTGCGCTTTCATCCAGACACCTGATAAGACACTTGTACAGTTCCCACCTGCTGTACTGTGCTTGGCTATAACCCAACATATCAATCCACAGCGCTGCAAGTCAAAGTAAGTATTTACAGGGCTGATGACATGGTGAGGAGTGAGAACCCCGCCTGGCCCACAGGAACGGCTGTAGTGATACTGTCCTCAGCAGAGCTAAACAGAGGGCTCTTTATGAGGGGATTACATTCCATACACTCATTGATGTAAGAAGCAGTCAACTCGGCTCACTGAAGCTTGTCCCACCTTGAAGTGCACCAGAACTGTAAAGATTAGGCCCTTGTTCATAAATGGAGTCGAATGATGGATGATGAGTATCATTTTAATGTGTAAAGCTAAAACCACTTAAAAGTGTATGTAACAGCTCAAAATTACATATTTTAGCATCTGTAAGAATGTGCCTGCAAACTTAAAGCAGGTCTCATTACATAGACAGCAACTTATCCAATTTGAAGTCCCATCGCACAATGAAGAAGCAGTGCAGCAAACCAGACCAAAGCAACATGGTAGGTTATACTAGGTAATAGCGGTAGAATATTGTACCATGTTAGCCATCAGTAAAGGTTTTGAATCAGGATGATACCATCTATTGGCTAACTTAAAAATATATAGGTAAATCACTGTTACAGCAGCAGTGTATCTTCCCACTAGGAGAACATGACATTGCATAGCTAAAGCTGGCATCCAAAGTTATCAAAGTACACCTGAAATCAGAGGGATAACATATTTGCCATATTACAATAATTTCTTTTAAAGGAAACTGGAAGCAAGAGGTATATGGAGGCCACCATATTTATTTCCTTTTAAGCAATACCAGTTGCCTGGCTATACTGCTGATCCCTGGTCTCTAATACTTTTAGCCATAAACCCTGAACAAGCATAGGCAGATCAGGTTTTTCTGACATTTTTGTCAAATCTGACAAGATTAGCTGCATGCTTGTGTCTGGTGTGATTTATACACTACTGACGCCAAATGGAGCAGCAGGGCTGACAAGGAACTGGTATCATTTAGGGCCTGTTCAGACTATGCGCGTTCCTAGACGTTTTCAGGGAATGTGTCTGGGTACCAAAAACGCATAGAAACGGCTTCTAATGCTTTTGAATGGGCTAGTTCACATGTATGCGTATGAGACGCATATATTTCTCATCCGCATTGCTGCACGCAGTTCTGTGTGTCACGCATAGAAACGGACGCAATAAAAGTCTATGGACGCGTATCAAAAACACGTACTATTGCGTTTTTAGCGTCCGTTTTCCTCTGCGGTTCCCATAATTCTTTTTTTTCTCCTGGGTCACGTGTGTGTGCAAAACGCAATAGAATACGCATTAGAACGCAAGAAAAACGCATGCGTTTTTCAACTAGCATTTCTTTGATTTTAAACGCATTCTTCATATGCAGATAGTCTGAACAGGCCCTTAAAGGACAACTGAAGTGAGAAGAATATGGAGGCTGCCAAATTTATTTCCTTTTAAACAATACCAGTTGCCTGGCAGCCCTGCTGACCTATTTGGCTGCAGTAGTGTTTGAATCACACCAGAAACAAGCATGCAGCTAATCTTGTCAGATCTGACAATGTCAGAAACATCTGATCTGCTGCATGCTTCTTCAGGGTCTATGGTTAAAGGCATTAGAGACAGAGGATCAGCAGGTTACCCAGGCAACTGGTATTGCTTAAAAGGAAATAAATATGGCAGCCTCCATGTCCCTCTCAATTCAGTCGTCCTTTAAATGGAAGCCTCCATACGCATCTCGCTTCAGGTTCCCTTTAAATAATACCAATTGTCTGGCAGTCCTGCTGATCTCTTTGGCTGCAGAAGTGTTTGAATCACACATCTGAAACAAGCATGCAGCTAATCCAGTCAGACTTCAGTCAAACATCTGATCTGTTCCTCCTCCTTTTGAACACACTAGTACCAACTACTTGCTCTGATTCTTCTCTATAAATACGAAATGCTGTTTGGCTCCTGGAAAATGAATAAACATGATAAGGGATCAGATATCGGGTCCTCACATATCTCTCCTGCCTTCTAAACATGTGATTTTCACTGAGGTTTTATGTGCTGTGTATAAATTCTTAGACTATCTACTCTTGTGGTGTTTTGCTTCCCTGTCTCCTCACCTGCGTGTGTTGGAGCTCAGGACTGTTACGTTAATGTTTGAAACGTTTTTGTTAAACATGAAAATGAATAAAAAGAATCTTTAAAAAAAAAAAAAAAATCTGATCTGCATGCTTTTTCAGGGTCTTTGAATAAGAGTATTATGCTAGGTACACACAATACAATTTTCTGGCAGATTTACCTGCCAGATCGTGTTTTTCCAACATGTCTGATCTGAATTTCGATCGATTTTGCGATCTATTTTTTTGATCAATTTCCATAAAAGTGAATGGAAATCAATTTTCAGGAAATACAGAATGGGACTTATGAGGTGAATCAAAAATATAATGAAAAAAGTATTGCACATCAATTAAACCGATTTCACTAGACTGTCTCAGGCTTAGTACACACTAAACAACAGCTATTTTGCTGCTTAGCATCAAACGCAGCATTTCATTTTTCAGGTTTGCATTGCAGGAAGAAAACTGCCTCAGTCAGGCTTTTTTACCAAACACATCAAGCATTTTGAAAAAACAACTTATTTAATGCTATGTGTTAAAGTGCACACAAGAACAATTAAAATGAAAATCGCACATGAAAAAAAAAAAAAACACATGCAAAAAATGTGAATGCAGTGAAACATGGTTTTGGTAAAACTTTTGAGTCTTTTTTACCACACAGTACGTACTCTGCAACAAGTAGCAGAAGGTAGGCAAATTACAGCACTCTTTGTATCGTACTTAATAAAGTGCTCAGGGCTGTTGCTGTATGAGCTGTATTAAACTGGATTCTGCATTGGCACAGACTACCAGCAGCTAGTAACAAAACCACACATCCTCTTTATTACATTCATTACATGAAGGCCCCCCCTGGCATTCACACATTCCTCTCATTCACCCCAACTGGATTCCAAACTCGTTTGCCTAATTAGCATGCAACCAACATCAACATTGATTACACAGGCCTTAAAATCAAACGAATGCCAGCTATTTGGGGTTTTTAAAGTGATGTGAAATGCTTGTATAATTACAAGGTGAAAATGGAAAGAGGCAGAGGTGTTACACAGAGAAGGCCCTGTGTGCTCTGCCGTGTCACTCATGTGTAAAAATCTCTCACTATGGGACGAATGTTCCACAAACTCCTGACTCGCTCGTTTTTTTTTTCCCATCATGTGCCTTGTGCAAGATTCCATGCCCCGCTGAGGACTTTCCAAATTACTAAAATGAGTTTGCTTTTTGGGTGGAAATCGGGAGGAAAAATAAACAGTTCTAACGTCTTCTAAGGTAAAGAACCACGAGTGTCATTAATGGGGACAATGCTGACAACACACAGCAAGGTTAGCAAACTAAGCCTTGACATTGTCCAGGATTAAAGTGGAACTCTGGCTAAACAATGAAATAACCACTGAGAAGCTGGAAGCACGCTACACTATGGAATGCTGTAAAGTTGAAAACTTGGATAAAAATTTTTTGAAAAAACAAAAACAAAAAATACAAAATCAACAATTCAATAACCAGTTGAATACACACTGGTGAATGGTCGCACAGGCAAAATCAGCTGAAAGAGAGCAGCGGTTCTGTCAGACTATTAAGACAGTATTACAGAAGTGAGTGAATCAAAAGGCTGGCTGGACCTCATTCAAATTTGAATCTGACCAGATAAAACTACACGTATACATTTCTAATACTTATGTGTACCGGAAAAAAACAAGACTTTCTTCATTGAAATGCTTTCCATATTTGTAATTTTAATATACATAGAATTCCACTTTCTCACTTTGCTTATTTTTTTTTTCTTTTTAAAAACCAAGCAAGTGTGGTATTCATAGGTAAGAAAATGAAACCTTCAAAAGAAGTGTATATATTTGCCTAATTAAATGTCTCCTTTTGCTCCTCACACTGGATTCAGAGTGATGATGGTGCAGAAGTCTTTGAACTGAAATACTCTTGATTGCTCCAGCCCTTTGACCCACTTGTCTCCCCCCCAAGACCTTACGATTGGTGCCTAGGCTGCTTGCAGTCATAACGCATGTCCCATGTGATGATGTCATCCTGTAAGAGGAGTGGGCTGTGAATGAGCCTAAAACAAATGTTCTTTACTGGGTCTCCTGAGACTCTATAGTAGATTTAAAGGAGAAATTTTTTAAAATTTTTATCCTGCTGGCGCCTCTATAGTAGATATGTACAGCTCAAATGAATTACACTACAATCCTATATTAAAAAAATGCATGCAGTAGAAATTTCATGCAATCAACATGGGTGAAAAGGTCCAAAGGAAAGTGAGGACACTTTCTGCAAATCCATTTCAATCTGTTATGTGCGGCAATAAAACACAGGGCAGCATAGTGTGAACTGGCCCTCATCCAGTGTGAACTGGCCCTCATCCTTTAGGGTAGGAACACACTAGGCAGAATCGCATATGCGTTTTCCACTATGTGCTATGCGATTCTGCCTAGTGCGTTCCTACCCTTAAATAGAACCTAAACTGGGAAAGTTATGGATTTTTCCCTTTTAAAATAATACCAGTTGCCTGACTCTCTTGCTGATCCTGCGGCTCTAATACTTTTAGCCACAGCCCCGCAACAAGCATGCAGATCAGGTGCTCTGACTGAAATCAGACTGGATTAGCTGCATGCTTGTTTCAGGTGTGTGATTCAGCCACTACTGCAACCAAAGGGATCAGCAGGTCTGCCAAGCAACTGGTATTGTTTAAAAGGAAACATCCATATCCCTCTCAGTTACACGTATATTATACTAGACAGAACTTTAAAACAAATAGGAAAAAATTGAATTTTAAGTCAAGTTGTTGAAAGCTTAATACCAGGAGATTTCCAGGAACAAAAACTTTCAAGGAGAAACCTTCAAAATCAGGATCTGTTCCAGGAAATCAAGGACAGTTGGCATATACTCACAGCTTCTCAGATTTCGCTAGCGGAACATTCAATTCACTGGTCTTGTAGAAGCTTAAATATTGCCCCAAGCTACACAGCAGCAGCAGCAGTAAGCAACACATCTGGATATGATCACACAGGACAGACTGGCCAGTGACTAGGGTCGGGAGCCTTTGTATATATTTCAGTAACATATTTGTATCCTGAACTCCTGTGAGGCTGTAGGAGCTTATTACACTGGCCAATAAAGAGTAAATATCTACACAAACATAGATCACCTTTCCTGGGTCTGCTCTGTGCCAGGGAAGGCTCACAAATATGCTTAAAGCCCTTTGGCTCACTCTATGGATTTGAATGACCTACTTGGGAACAAGTAAAGCTCTGATTAGATGCCGGTAAAGCAGGTATTAACTATTCCAGCATCCTTAGAAAGACATTAATCTGCTCATAACTCACAGGAGAACCTATTTCAAAAGGTCATTTGACCAAGTTATCAGATGCAAAAGCTTGGCTATAGGCTTTATTAATTGACATTGTAGCCAATACGGATGCCTCAGCGACTGCTCATCTAGAATGCCACATTAGAAGATGAGATATTAGTGGTTTTGTGCCAAGACCTCAGAATGTATTGGGTCAGAAGATTTTTTTGGGGAAGGTCATCTTAGGGTTAATAATCATCACTTTTGAGGATCATTTAAAGGGTAGAGGTTATTCATATGGTAAAGTGAATGTTCAGTGTGGAGGGGGATTAGAGGTTAGGCTATATTTGAGGGGGAGTTTACCTATGAAACGGCTTGCCCACTGGTCCAACAGAATTAGATCATTACCTGGCCTGTTCACAAAGAGAAATTACAATCCAAGTCTATATAGCTATAAGTAAAGCAGACCATACACACATCACATTTTACTGGCAGGTTTGATCACTACAACTGAATCTGACAGTTGGCTGTGAGGAAATGAGATGCATTGATCACAGTGTCGATTCATAGCAAAATTACAATTGGACTGAAAGTGGCGGTGGATCGACATCTGATAGCGTTGCACTGTATCGAACAGAGCAACACTGAAGGTCAATAGATTTTTTGGGTGAAATCTATTGAAAATCTGTGTGCAGTGTAGGGGGGGGGGGGGGGGGGGGAGGGGGTGAAGAGAGAGAGAGAGAGAGAGAGAGGGGGGGGGGGTTGTTCTGTATACCACATTGGGCAGAAATCAATGCGTGTACAGCCACCTTTATTGCTAGTGTGCAATAGAAATAATCAACAATAGGTAACATTGGGCAGCCAGGGCACTACCTGCAGGGAGTTTGTATGTTCATCCTGTGTTTGCATGGGTTTGCATGGGTTTCCTCTGGGCATTCTGGTTTCCTCCCACATCCCAAAAACTTACAGATACATGAATTGGCTTTCCCCTAAAATTGGCTTTAGACTATGGTAGGGGTTAGATTGTGAGCCCCTGTGAGGAACAGTTCGTAATTAGACTAGAAACTGTAAAGTGCAGAAGATGTTGGCACTATATAAATAATAATAATAATAAATAGCAGCAAATGCAGTGAGACATTTGTTGCTGCAGTGAGATTTCCAGCTGCACTTTCAGATGAGATGTTCAGTTCCCTCTGTGCAGATTCCCATTCATGATGCAGGGTGGCGGCTATGACTCAATGCAGGTGCAGTGCTTTATTCTCTCACTGTCGTCTCAAGGGGCGCAACTCTGTACAGGAGCCTCCTCTGTGTCCCCACAGACCACTGACTAATACCCTTGGGTTTATTTAAGGACTAAATATGTAGCATAGCAACAACCAAGAAAAATATTTTCACACCCCAACTATACAAATTTCCTCTGTGTGATAAGAGACTCTTGCATTTTTTTACAGCCTTGTTAATCAGTAAACCCTCATGGAAGGTATGAAGCCTCGTCAGCCAGTTTACCTGAGATAAACGATAAAAGTAGGAGGAGTTTTTCAGGCTCAGTTTCTGTTCCCGTACTCTGAAATCCATATTCCTGTATGTTATTACATCAATGGGGAACCAGATAAAAATTGGCATGCAGGGAGAAGCCTACTTTTTTTTGCAAGCCTTGGGTGTTGGCACTGCCCGCATTATGAGATAACAGAGGAATCTAATTAATTGCATTACAAATCCTCATAAAAAGGTTTGGTAAGGGAATTTATTGCATGACAAACCTTAATCAAATGTTTGGTGGTTTCCAAAACAATGCTTTTCAATGATCTACAATTTCTTTAACCACTTCAGGATTCTGCGTACGCATAAGTACGCCACTGAATCCTGAAGCGGTTTCCATGGAAATGGACGCTCGTATGAGCGACCGTTCCATGTCAGTTCACGGAGGGTGTCTCCGTGAACACCCTGCGAGCCTCCGATCGCAGCTCGCAGGGTAAATGTAAACACGCGGGGAACATCTTCCCCGCTGTTTACATACACACGGCTCTGCTGCGCAGCAGCGCCGTGAAGGAGATTGGCGATCCCCGGCCTCTGATTGGCCGGGGATCGCCAGCATCTAATAGGCTGAAGACTATCTGGGGCGGCGCAGAACGGATTTCCGTCCTGTGCAGCCCATAATGAAGAGGGGAGGGAGAGAAGGAGGCAGAGGGAGGAATAGCGCTGCGGAGGGAGGCTTTGAGGAGCCCCTCCCCTCTAGGCACAGCAGCGCGGCGGCGATCAGACCCCCCCCCCCCCAGCAGGACATCCCCTAGTGGGGAAAAAAAGGGGGAAAGTCTGATCGCCCTGCCTGCTATCTGATTTGTGCTGCGGGCTGAAGAGCCCCCGCAGCACAGATCATCCAAACCACCCGAAACCCAGAAGTGGTTAAAGTGAAATTCCGCTAAAACAAAAGGGATACAAACGGCATAATTTATTTTGAAATGTAATGCTGCTATACTATGTTTCATTTTCGCAAACAACTAACTAGGCATTTCCAAAAGTGAGTGTAAACTCAAGATCTGCCTCTCTGCAAGCCTGGAATTTGTACTCTTTGGAGAACACACAGCCTAAAATTTCCCATCTTTCTGCATGTGTAATTCACTACAAATACACCCACCTACCCACACAGGAGACCGGGATCCAACTGTTGCACCGAGTTCCTTGCATTTTTTTTCCACAGTGAAAAACTTTTTTCTAAAAGTTGGTTTCAGAAATGTTTTATCATCCCACACACACACACTAACTCATTCTAACACACCATGGCCCACATGCAATTACCTTTTTCTCCTAGGTGATAATTTTCCTCTTCTCTTTAACCACTTAAGGACCGCAGTCTTTTCACCCCTTAAGGACCAGAGCCTTTTTTCCATTCAGACCACTGCAGCTTTAATGGTTTATTGCTCAGTCATACAAGCTACCATCTAAATGAATTTTACCTCCTTTTCTTGTCACTAATACAGCTTTCTTTTGGTGCGATTTGATTGCTGCTGCGATTTTTACTTCTTATTATATTCATCAAAAAAGACATGAATTTTGGCAAAAAAAATGATTTTTTTAACTTTCTGTGCTGACATTTTTCAAATAAAGTAAAATTTCTGTATACATGCAGCGCGAAAAATGTGGACAAACATGTTTTTGATTAAAAAAAACCCATTCAGTGTATATTTATTGGTTTGGGTAAAAGTTATAGCGTTTACAAACTATGGTGCAAAAATTGAATTTTCCCATTTTGAAGCATCTCTCTCATTTCTGAGCACCTAGAATTCCAGGATAGTATAAATACCCCCCAAATGACCCCATTTTGGAAAGAAGACACCCCAAAGTATTCACTAAGAGGCATGGTGAGTTCATAGAAGATTTTATCTTTTGTCACAAGTTAGCGGAAAATGACACTTTGTGACAAAAAAAATAAATAAAAAAAAGTTTCCATTTCTGCTAACTGGTGACAAAAAAAAAATGAAATCTGCCACGGACTCACCATGCCCCTCTCTGAATACCTTGAAGTGTCTAGTTTCCAAAATGGGGTCATTTGTGGGGTGTTTACTGTCCTGGCATTGTGGGGGGTGCTAAATTGTAAGCACCCCGTAAAGCCTAAAGGTGCTCATAGGACTTTGGGCCCCTTAGCGTACCTAGGCTGCAAAAGAAATGTCACACATGTGGTATCGCCTTACTCAGGAGAAATAGTATAATGTGTTTTGGGGTGTATTTTTACACATACCCATGATGGGTGGGAGAAATATCTCTGTAAATGAGATTTCTTTTGATTTTTTTACACACAATTGTCCATTTACAGAGATATTTCTCCCACCCAGCATGGGTATGTGTAAAAATACACCCCAAAACACATTATACTACTTCTCCTGAGTACGGCGATACCACATGTGACACTTTTTTGCACCCTAACTCCGCTAAGGGGCCCAAAGTCCTATGAGTACCTTTAGGATTTCACAGGTCATTTTGAGGCATTTATTTTCTAGACTACTCCTCACGGTTTAGGGCCCCTAAAATGCCAGGACAGTATAGGAACCCTACAAGTGACCCCATTTTAGAAAGAAGACACCCCAAGGTATTCCGTTAGTAGTATGGGGAGTTCATAGAAGATTTCATTTTTTTTTCACAAGTTAGCGGAAATTGATTTTTATTGTTTTTTTCACAAAGTGTCATTTTCCACTAACTTGTGACAAAAAATAAAATCGTCTATGAATTCCCCATACACCTAATTGAATACCTTGGGGTGTCTTCTTTCTAAAATGGGGTCACTTGTGGGGTTCCTATAATGCCCTGGCATTTTAGGGGCCCTAAACCGTGAGGAGTAGTCTAGAAACCAAATGCCTCAAAATGACCTGTGAAATTCTAAAGGTACTCATAGGACGTTGGGCCTCTTAGCGCACCTAGGTTGCAAAAAAGTGTCACACATGTGGTATCGCCGTACTCAGAAGAAGTCGTATAATGTGTTTTGGGGTGTATTTTTACACATACCCATGCTGGGTGGGAGAAATATCTCTGTAAATTAAAATGTTTTGATTTTTTTTACACACAATTGTCCCTTTACAGAGAGATTTCTCCCACCCAGCATGGGTATGTGTAAAAATACACCCCAAAACACATTATACCACTTCTCCTGCAGTACGGCGATATCACGTGTGACACTTTTTGCAGCCTAGGTGCGCTATGGGGCCCAATGTCCTATTCACAGGTCATTTTGAGGCATTTGGTTTCTAGGCTACTCCTCACGGTTTAGGGCCCCTAAAATGCCAGGGCAGTATAGAAACCCCACAAGTGACCCCATTTTAGAAAGAAGACACCCCAAGGTATTCCGTTAGGTGTATGGTGAGTTCATAGAAGATTTTATTTTTTGTCACAAGTTAGTGGAAAGTGACACTTTGTGAAAAAAAAACAATACAAATCAATTTCCGCTAACTTTTGACAAAAAATAAAATCTTCTATGAACTCGTCATACACCTAACGGAATACCTTGGGGTGTCTTCTTTCTAAAATGGGGTCACTTGTGGGGTTCCTATACTGCCCTGGCATTTTAGGGGCCCAAAACCACGAGGAGTAGTCTGGAAACCAAATGCCTCAAAATGACTGTTCAGGGGTATATGCATCTGCAAATTTTGATGACAGGTGGTCTATGAGGGGCCGAATTTTGTGGAACCGGTCATAAGCAGGGTGGCTTCTTAGATGACAGGTTGTATTGGCACTGAAGTGCAGGAACGTTCTCAAATCGTGACCTGGACATGGCAATTAAGTCGTACCAGCAGTGATCAGAAAAAAAAATTCTGTCACTGCGGTGGGGCGGGTGAGGGTTTGGCCGGGTGATCAGAAGCCCGCAGGGGGCATATTAGGGCCTGATCTGATGGGTAGCAGTGACAGGTTCTAGGGAAAATATGAGGGTGTGGGGGGGGGGGGTGTTCAGGAGCCCCCAGGGGGCAGTTTAGGACCAAATCTAAAAAATAGCGTTGAGATAGTGACAGGGAGTGATTAATGGGTGATTAGGGAGGTGATTGGGTGCAAACAGGTGTCTGAGGGGTGGGCAGGGGGGGGTCTGATGGGTGCAGTGGGCGATCAGGGGGCAGGATCAGTGTGCTTGGGTACTTACTAGGAGGGCTGCAACCTGCCCTGGTGGTCCCTCAATCACTGGGACCACCAGGGCAGGAGGCAGCCTGTATAATACGCTTTTGTATACATTACAAAGCGTATTATCCGCTTTACATGCGGCAGATCGGGGGTTAACAACCTGCCGCCGCTGCTAATTGGCTGGCGGGTTGACGTCGCGGGTGGGCACATCCAGCGTGCAATCCCCGGCCAGCTAGTCCGCAACGAGCCGCCGCCGATCGGCGTATTGCGGTCGTTGCGGGCTCCACTTTGCCGCCGCCCCTAGGTAGGGGCGGTAGGCAAGTGGTTAAAATCACAATGCAGTAAAATATATAGAATATATATATATATAGATATATATATATAGATATAGATATCTCTCTCTCTCTCTCTCTCTCTCTCTCTCTCTATATATATAGAGAGAGAGAGAGAGAGAGAGAGAGATATATATATATATATATATATATATATATATATATATATATATATATATAGATAGATAGATAGATAGATAGATAGATAGATAGATAGATAGATAGATAGATAGATCTATATATATATATAGATATATCTATATATAGGTGGTTGGGAGGGGATCAAGGGATACATGGGGGGGGGGGGGGGGGGAGTGCTGGATAAAAAAAAGTTTATTTTTACACTAAAATCGCACAGCCTGTCACGGCTGCAGGCTGTGCGTCTCTCCCTGTCACACAAGATCCACAGTGACAGGGAGAGGGAGGCGGAGAGGGAGGCGGAACGGCAACTATGTTGCCTTTCGGAGGGTGATCACTGTGATTGGCTCACAGCGATCACACGGCAGGGAGCCAATCAGTGACGGCTCCTGCCGATACCCGGAAGCCTTAGCTGTCATAAGACAGCTAAGTGCAGCCGGTTCGGTGCGCGCGATCGCGGCGGCGCCGGTGATAGAGATCTACGCCCTGTCAGCCAGGAGCCCATCAAAACAGGGCGTAGATCTCTATCACCTCGGTCCTTAAGTGGTTAAAATAACTTTTCACCATTTCAAAATCACAAAAAAATATCAAAAGTAGTAGAAAAGACAAGACAAATAACTTTTATCTAGTGCTTTTCTCCTGGCAGACTCTCCAGGCACTAGGGTACGCTCAGTAGGCAGTAGCAGCGTTAGGGATTCTAGAACACGGACTCTTCTAGACCAAGTACTCCTTAACCTCCTTAGCAGTAATCCCGAGTCAGGCTCGGGACAGAAAGCCGTAGAACAGGGTGGTAATCCTGAGCCTGAGCGAGTTTCATGCAGGAGCTGCTGCAGACCTCTCTGAGGTATTTTATGTATTATTATTTATTGTATTTATAAAGCGCCAACATATTACACAGTGCTGGACATTAGTTTAGCTTACAGACAATATTTAGGGGTGACATACAGCAAAATGACAATACAGGAATACAAGAAAGACCAGATCATGCAGCACAGTATGAGTACCAGGTAATGCTTAGTCAGTCACTGGATGGGAGCATAGAGATTAGGCAAGTTAGGTTCACTCAGATGCATAGCATGGGTTCATAGTAATGGAGGTGCATGATCAGGTAGGACACAAAAGGAGGAGGACCCTGCACAAAGGCTTACAATCTAGTGGGAGCGGTAAGGACACAAAAGGTAGGGGACCAGAGTTCAGCTGTGGGTTTAAAGCACTTGTGAGGGGTAGTAGGCCAGAGTGAAAAGGTAAGTTTTGAGGGCCTTCTTGAAGATGTTGAAGGAGGGGGCTGCCCTAATGGGTGGAGGTAGGGAGTTCCATAGTGTTGGAGAAGCTCTTGAGAAGTCCTGGAGGCGTGCATGAGACTGGGTGATGCGGGGGCGGTCAGGCAAGGTTCATTGGAAGAGCGGAGTGAGCAGCTAGGTGTGTACCTCTGAGTAAGATCAGAAATGTAGGTTGGACAGGTTTTGTGGACAGATTTGTAGGTCAGACACAGTATCTTGAATCTGATTCTGGACTGGATAGGAAGCCAGTGGAGGGATTCAAGGAGGGGATCCGCCGTGGTGGAGCGATGGGAGCAGTGGATAATTCTGGCTGCCGCATTCAGGATGGACTGCAGTGGGGCTATTCGGGTCATAGGGAGACCAGACAGAAGGGCATTGCAGTAGTCAAGGCGGAAAATTATGAGGGCATGGATGAGGAGTTTGGTGGTGGCAGAGGTCAGGAAAGGGCGAATCTTACAGATGTTACGAAGATGGAAGTTGCATGTTTTTCTTCTTGTTTTTATGGTCTAAAAGCTTGTGAAAAAAATGTTATGGCTTTTAGACCTTAAATCTGGAAATAATCATAATGCCAGGGAAGTTAATGAATAGGTGCTGACTTACTGAACAGAAAAGGTACTATCAAAATGGTTTTGTGTATTTTCTTGCTTGCTGGATATTTAAAAGGTATTTTATTGAAGAGGTGTGAAAATATCAACTTGAAGCAAACTAAGTAAAAAAAGTGAATTGCATATGGGCCTACGGCTTCTATCTGCTGCCACCACTGCACAAATCTCACACCTTCATCTGTAGCACATGACCATGCAGAGACCCTCATACCAAACATGCAGGTCTAGGAAGGCAGCCTGCTGTGTTCAAGAAGATTCCTTAAATCTATATTTAAACACATTAAACCTAAGTTTGCAAGCTTTGTTAGTCTACAACTGCACAAGAACATACACGTCCTGCAGGAATGTGAGGGGCAAAGAAGTATTATTGATTTCAATTAAGGTAAAACCAAAAGGCAAATAAATGAGGCCAGCATAAAGCAAAGTCATAGTGGTAGCAAATGTTTCAAATATTACCAGTTAAAGTGAAACTCCACTACTGATGAGAACAGGCCAATCTCTACCGCTCAGCTCTACACATTGGATGAAACAGCACACCTTATTTCAGCCTGCTTAATTGTAAATCACAGTTATACCACAGGGTTCCTAAGATACATTTGTAATATGGGAGTGTTCAAAATGAATGCCAGTGGATTGGTTCAGGCGTGGGAAATGAGAAGCAATCCCTACTCTGTGCAGATAATTTCTCCTGCAGCAAAATTGGAGGTACCTCACAGATGGGAACATTTGGGGCTGGTGGACTCCCACAAAGTGATAATTTGAGCGATCGAGTGATTGATGACATCAATATCATCTTGAGGCTGGACCCTGTTATTGCAGGGGCTTCTATAAAAGGATGTGACAAATATTGCCACTTTTTCAACATTCCTCGTACAGGATTGAGGGGCGTGGCCATCATATTAGCACAATCCCCTGTGTAACTGTTGCTGGCAATGAAATGAAAGTTCAGGAGCCCTCCTGGACAAGTTTGTAGGGGCTCTTTCTGGGGGTGGGGGTACATTATCTTAACATGGGTAACCTAAAAAAAAAAAAACACTAGTATTGAGCATTAATCTCTGTAATAACCATGTGGCATATACGCATTGCAGTTATTACAACTGAGCCTAGGGTTGAGCTTCAGTCAATGGTTTCCATATCTTAAGCCAAAAACTCACCAACCAATGGAGGAAGATGGATCCAGCGATGTCCCCCTGGCAACAAGCGTTCCACCTTCCAGCCTGCGGGGTACACGCGACGTCACGATGGGCGCGACTGAGAAGTCAAGCACTTGCAGTACTTTGCACAGAGTCATCGGTGAGCTTAAAGATCCAATCCGTCATGACGGTCGTTATCGCCGTGCATTGCTAAATGTCATTTGCGTGATCGCACATCTGTATCCACGTCACGAGATCGCGGAAACCATCCCATGTCACTCAAAAATCGCTGGTTCGCAGAAATAGTGTAGGGTACAGGCCTTTAGAGAAAGTTCTGACCACATTCAGTGCACAGACTGTAAAAGTCAGAAGTATTACCGGAGTATTACCATACTTTATACTAATAGGTTACTCTTGGATTCTTTTACAGCTGGGAGCTACTAGCAAATCGCAAATTTTCCTTAAACATTTTCGAATCGATTTCCATTATGATTTGCAATCAAGATCACTCCAAAGATGCTACATACAGCGCATTTGCGATTTCATACAAATCGCAAGTGCTGTAGAGGAATCACCCCTACAGGGGTCCACTGTCCTCGCGTTTTGCCGGTCAGCAGCAGTCAGCAAGCGCACAAGCAGCTCTGCTAGTGGTTCCCGACCAGGGGCGTAGCAACAGCCATAGCACCTGCTATGGGGCCCTGGAGAAGAAGGGGGCCCAGATGGTACTTGGTGTGTCACTATTAACTTTGCTTTGTTGCTCTGCCCTCTGACTGTCTCAGTGCTTATGGACTTTACACAATGTGCATTGCATGAGAATGTAAATTACCCAATCAACTCATATTCCTAGGGTAGGATCAGGTAGCCTTGCTCAAAAGTGCCAAGATATGATGGCCCCATGAAAATGTCGCTATGGGACACCATAATGTCTAGCTAGGCCACTAGTCCCAACCCTCAATGTTCTGCAATAAATGTTACTATCCAGATTCCTAACCTTCTGCCTTAGTTGTTAGTTGAGAGCCAGCAGGGTACAGGTCTGCAGAGTCATGGACACGGTCGGAGACACACACACACACACACACACACACACACACACACACACACACACACACACACACAGGTTAAATAAATGAAAATGTGGCATCTGAATCCTGTAATATTATTCTAAGCCAAGAATGTCTAGAGAAACCAAACAGACAATTACTGAATATTAAATTGACCATAAATGTCTCCTGCTCTTAACGCTGGTAAATCAAGCTCCTGAATTCCAGTCTCCTGACACACTTCTCCAGCGCAGACACTAATACATAGTGAATTATGGCCTGTTAAAGTCTCACATATCTTACGTTTTTCAACCCCTTTAATTTTGCCATTCAGAAGAAACCAGAACAAAAAAAAAAAAAAAAAGTTTATTTTGCAAAACAAATTCAGAGGAGAAAAAAATGAAAAGGAAGATTACCCGTAAATTCCTCCACTGGGACCAGTGTGGAAGGCAGTGCTTAAACTTGACCTCTTGCAGCACAAATTAAGAGGCTTTAAAAGCCAGACAGACTTGCCCTGTGCACAATGGAATGTTTAAACAAAAGGAAATCCTTTATTTCCCATTTGTGGAAAAATGGACAAACAGCTCTGACCTCTGAAATGTACAGTGGCTGGATTCTGGCCCCAGGCATGACACAGCGAGCACAGCTGCTCCACAGTTTAGGAATTACAGAAGACAGCAAGTAATTTGCTACATAAACATTACAGATGCTAATGTAGCAAACTGTTAACATATACTAGAATACAGACAAATATAAATGCTGAATATTTCATGTATGAAAGTCTTGACATACTTCTCTCTATAAAACTAAGCCAGATTTCCCATTATCCTGCTCCAGTTAAAGAAAACTCATTTGCTGCAGTCTACTAGTCAGATGGCATTCTGGGATACCACCTGAAGCCTGGACAACAGCTTCAAATTACAATCTTGGCAGCTGGAGCAGCAGGTATGCTGAGGGTGTAATTATGCCTGTAGTAGACCATGTGACTGCTCTGTGGTGCAGTAGCACAGGTGTCCCAGTACTCTCTGATTACAGAAGGATTTGTCCAGGCAGCAAAACACAAACTTTGATAATTTTGGATTAAAAAAAATGTTTACATTTAGTTCATAAAAGTATCCCCTGTCATTTTATTTTAAATTTAGGTGTAGAAAGGGTAGAAAAAGGAAAAGCCGCTGTTTAGACCAAACATGCAAAATCTGGCCCCAGGGCCAAATGTGGTTTCTGGAGGCCTCCAAAGCACTCTACAGTTAATTCGATATGGCCTGTAGGCCATAAGCTGCGGTGCCACAGGCAGGAGCCACTATGTGTTGCCCTTCTGCCTCCCCCCTTTGCTCACCTGTAGGTTATCAGCCACCACTGTAGCAGTAGCAGCCACTGATTGGAAGCCGCCACTATGCCAGCAGCAATAACAGCCACTGATAAGCAGCTGCCACTGTGCCAGCAGCAGTAATAGCCACTAATACGCAGCTGCCACTGTGATAAATACACAGCATATGAGTTAGTTCCCATAGAAAGGTTTTCTTTGACAAAATGTCATAGGCATTGTGTACCTAACAGCAATCAGCAATAATTATGTTTAATTTCATTAGTCTGGCCCCCTGGCACTCAAGAAAGACAATATGGCGCTTAGCATAAAAAGTTTGGATTTTGACAGACTGGCCAGTTGCCAGAAAACACATGCGTCAAAACTGGCAATGGTTTTCTATGAGCTAGTACACATCTATACATGCACCCCGCTCTGACTGAAACCTGTCAAAGCTGTGAACGGGGGGCTCCAGGATGGAGGGTAGGCCAGGCACAATAAGGGCCACCAAGTGTATGATAACACATAAGGAATAAGCAGGTATTCACAACTTCCATTTTTTGTCATGCCTCAGAGTGCTGTTCTAGGTCTTTCCAGTCTAATGCTCTATAAGGGCCCTTTCACACTGAGGGAGTGCAGTGTGCTAAATTTACCGCACCACATCGCAGCCTAATATCACTCTATAGTGGAGTTTACACTCCCCACGTTGCGGTACGCTGCGCCGGAAGTTCCCCAACACGCTTCAATACCTACGTTACCGCGCAGCTCCTGCGTTGAACAG
The DNA here is from genome assembly GCF_040937935.1 of Hyperolius riggenbachi. NCBI lineage: Eukaryota > Metazoa > Chordata > Amphibia > Anura > Hyperoliidae > Hyperolius > Hyperolius riggenbachi. The sequence continues at coordinate 176,073,207 of NC_090654.1, read as the reverse complement.
GAAGTCTTGTAATTCTATGGCAACGAGCGTACTTTTAAAAAACCCACTGCAGTTATCTACGTTGCACGGAAGAGTATTTTAGAAATACGCTTCTGCATACGTCATTGGTCGCCAAACAGGAAGTGAGCATCTCTTCCTGTGTGGCCAGATGCCAGATGGGCCTGTTTTGTGTGGTGCAGCCACCGCACTGCCAATCTACATTGTGAAGCCGACCTAAGGGTTTTAATGGCTAATGACTGCATGAACATTATTAATAATAATAACAATGTATAGCTGTACAGAGAAGAACAAGCATGGTACATAAAAAGGAACTAACATAGGTACATAAAAATACAGACACTGTACAGACACAGAGTTGGTAGACAAAATAGACAAAAAGTTGTAACAAAATGTACCGCAGCAAGATAACGGCAACTGTAAGACAACCTATCAACTAAAAGGAAAAACACAATTTAAATGAACCTTTTAACAGCAAGAAAGCAGGGAGTTAACAGTTTCTATTCTTGTGTCAAACTCATTTTGAGCAAGTTTGTTCAGGTTTTGCTCATGCCTACTAACTGATGGACTTGACAGACATGAACTGACTGCTGAAGACATCTTTCACACTGGGGGCTGACCACTGAATTCCTGTCAGTTGCTACCATGCACTAATGCTCGGCACAGGCAATGGTAAGGCATCAAAGCAGGATCATCCACCAGGCAACCTAGGCAGGTGCCTGGGGCCTAGTGGGTGTCCACTTGTTACATTATCTGACCTCTGTTCCCTTGAGCTTACAAAAGGGACCATAAGGGGGGTGCCAAATTTACTAACTTGCCTTGGACCCCATTATATCTTAATCCATCTCTGTAAGGCATGCATCCCCCGCACCGTAGCTGCACTTAGATTAGATGTGACCATTTTCACTGCCAGGTAACTGCACCACATGTCAAGTACAAGGATCCAAACTTCTGTTACGTTTCAGAGTCTCTGCTCAGCAAAATAAAACAGCCACTGCACTGGCAATGAGAGGTTTCTTTCATAAATCCAGGCTTTGCTGAATTTATGTTTTAAAAAAAAGTTATCCTTCAGTATTAACTTTCAATGTGGTCTGATATGACCCAGGTGAAGGCTGCACATACATTTTTTCCACCTAATAGACAATTATTAATACATCCAGACCAAGTGTGAGTATGTTCTCCAATAACTGCCTAATCTACAGTATTAGCCATTGAACACAGCCTGAGCAGCAATCTGGGTTTTTAGCAGAATGGCAACAAAAGCTGCCTCCATATTTCTCTAATGACAGGTTTATTTTGAGGCACTGTATGGAAAATGGAAATCTTAGAAAGAGCAGCTGACGTGTCCCATTCAGCTTCCATGTACCACAAACATCCTGCAAAAATCATTTGATTTTGTTCCAGCAGGTAAATTAAAACATCTGCTCCGGCCTGGTTAAGTGTTTAAAATGCTCTTCACAAGTGACCTCAAGGCAAAAACAGAGGAAAGATAAGGAGAGGGGAAAAAAATGATACTCGTCGCAAAAGGGCCATAAATAATGGTTTCATAAAACACATCACACCCAAAGTTACATTTTAGCTGTTTGCTCTTGAAAGGTGTAACTGGAATGCAGTTTATCAAAGCCATTCAGAAAACCATTGTGCTTTCTGTGCCAGTGACACAGTCACAGGGTGTGCCAAAGGCTTGTAAGCGCACTCCCACCATACAAACAAAGGAGGTCTTACTCAGAGTCCATGGCAAACAGTTAAAGGTCCAAGAACAGCTCAGCCAAAGGCCACATTCCACACAGGAGCTGGACTCTTTCCTGTGATAATGCCAATGCAGGAAGGGAATCTCCTGCACACCAGGATCTATCACTGATCTCCGATACTTCACTGCAGGAGACCATACAATATCAACTACAACACAGCAATTTGCTTATGTGTTATATTCACTGCAGTAAATAGGAATGTAAATTCCCATTTAGTTCTTTAGTACTCAGTTCATACACGTTCCAGTGCTGTGGGCACGTTTTACCACAGAAAATACACCTGACCATAAACTCCACCCCATGTAAGGCAAATAGTGGATATCTGCTATTAACAATTCAGCTGAAAGGTCTTTCTTCCTAAAAAATGGCCTGTAGTATGAAATAGACCACGCTCTCAGACTTAGAGCGCCTGCCTTTTTTTACAGTAAGGATTTGCATGCTTTGCACAGTAAAGTAGAGCAGGTTGTATATATTTTTAAACGCTATACAGAATCATAGATGGCTCCTTAAAACACAGTTGCCCCATAGGAAAGCATTACTTGAGTTTTTGATTTGTGGCAAAACGCCCACAGTTTCATCAAGTGTGACCCCCCCCCCCCCCCCCGCCCGCCTGAAAGAAAGCGCTCGTGGATGAGTGCTGCTTTAATCTGTGCACGCACGGTTCTAAACTGCACAGTTCTAAATCGCTCCCTTCCAGAAATATTTGATGGAGTGATCCAGTCGAATATTTCGAGAGGACTGGGGACCGGGAGGGACTTTTTATAACAATGAGAAGGATCAGGAGGGCAATGGAGGATGAAGGATGCTGGATGCCCCACCCACCGATTCAGAGGTACTTTAAGCAGGAATCAAGTATCCCATAAATCGCTGCACCCAATAATTATCTCAATCAGTTATGCTACTCCTCCTCCTAACCAGTCAATATAAATCACTGATTTGTGCCATGGAATGGAGGAGCTTGCACCCTTCTGGTTTCATTGCTTTATGCTCTTACTTGGATCACTAAGGGCCCTTTCACACCAGAGGGATTTTTCGGCGTTTTAACGCCACGGCCGAAGTTGGCGTTTTGCTAGGTAAAAGAAAGTCCATAGACTTTCATCTTACCTTTCACATCTAACTCGGCGTTTTGGAGCGTTGTGTTTCAACGCTCCCAGGCGCTTTTTCTGGGCCTACCGCGGCGTTTCTCATTACAATTGATTGTAATGTATAGGCGTTAAAACGCCTTCAAAACGCCTTGAAAACGCCTGCAGCCAAAACGCCGCGTTTTAGCCTTTCACCGCTGCCTGTAGTGTGAAAGAGCCCTAAGGGCTGCTTCACACTCCAAGTGCTTTTCTAAGCACAAGTGATTTGAAAAGTACTTGCTAATGTAATGCGATCTCACATGAGCAATGTAACTTTTGAAAAATACCCCTTAGCATTACATTAGCAAGAGCTTTTCAAATCACTGCCACTTAAAAAAGGGGTGGTAGTGTGAACCGGCCCTGACTGAGCTATACACCGCTTGATGTTTTACATTGTTTGAATGCAATCTATGCAACATTGCCTAGTTCTATCTCTTGCATCGTGTCTGGTTTCTTTTGATATGCAATGTGTTCATAAAGCTAAATGATTTATACCCATCACCAACTTATCCAATCATAAACTGTTCAAAATCAAAATGAGACTACAACGAAATCTTACATTCCCTCAATGCCACCTATCAGATGGCATTGTGTCAGCCTATACAGGGGGATATCCTCCAGCAAGGCGGGTAGCAGTTATACAGGCACAGGGAACGGGAAGAGAGAGAGTCTCAGGAATGTGATAGATCATCATAGCATGGCTGATGGAGGAATACTTTGGAGTCCGTGATCTCTTCTGCATTGTCCTGCACAGCACTTCCACTGACCTCCCATATATATTCCAGGTGAATAACGGCACAAGGAGATTAATAAAGGATTGTTTGACATTCTGCAATTAGGAGCAATCTACAAGGGTACCTGAAAAACAGGATAGTCTCAGTTTATGTTTCTCTAAGCTGGTGACCTGATTATCGGAGGACTTTTAAAGCTGATTTCCATCTGTGTCTACCAAGCAAAAAAAAAAAAAAATCACAAGGTCTTTCTGGGGTGTCTCTGAGCGAAGCCTGAACTTTCAGAGAACTCGCCTTTCAGACTGCCAGAAAGGAGATTAATGTGCTGGCCCATGGCATGGGACGTGGGAACCCAGAGAGGTTACACTCACTCTATTAATTATACAATGCCCACACACCCACTCCACATCAATCCTGCAGATCCTCGCTCTAATCGTGGGCATTTAGCTCAGAGTGATTAAAATTACATTCACCAGATCAGAATAAAGACCTTCATATATCAAGCATCAAGAAAGGCCCGATTTTGGCATAAAGGAAAGGTTCACCAAATTCCCTCATTTTTCACACTGCAAGACACACATTTAAAATGTCCCCTGCGTACAACTCTTCTTTTACACCTCATTTTGCACTGTCTCCACTATTTATCTGCTTTGCATGAGTAATGATTTCATCTGGAGGAATGAGGAGGTTCTTTAGATGGGCTTATGACTTCACCTCTGCATCCATCAAAATAGTGGAGGTGGGATTTGCCTAGAGTAGCTACATTTTACACTAATATCTGTATCCGTGCTTCTCTCCTGTACTTTATAAGCACCATTTTTGACGCCATCTCAAACACAAGTGTGCCATAGCCGAGGCACTGAGGTGGCACTCTTAGCACATGACTTATGTGCGTCTGCACAATCACAATCATGGTGTCCAGCCTTAGGGTATATATACATGCACAATACTGTTGCCCGCAGGGTGTGGGACTCGATCCCTCAGGGCCAGGTGTTGTACAGGCTAGCTCCACGTTCTGTTGATATGGAGGGGAGGGGGGGGGGGTTGAGATAGTGTGGCGCTGAACAGAGCAGGCGAGGCAATTAGGACAACAATGGGTTCGGCCTGTGTCCAGCTGAGGTGATCTGGCACTTCCGATCTCTCTGCGACGTATCAGGGTCGCCATAAGCACACTAGATTCTCCGTAAAGGCTGAAAATTATCTAGCGAGTGTATGAAGCTCAAGTTCAATTTACATTCGAAGCAAACCTGAACTGGAAAATAAAAGTAAAAATAAACATACACACATCATACTTACCTACTGCGTAGTTTACTCATCAATCTTTTCTCTCTCCAGCATCCTGTTTGTCCATGGTTATCCATGGAATTCTTTGTGCTTCATTTCAAAAATAGCGATGACAACATAGCTTCCGGGTCAGCACTCCGTTACCCTGTAATATCACCCACTTGAGGCTCAGGGATACATGGATATTACCTTGCACATCAGTTGACCTTTCACTTAAGACAAGACACAGAACGTTTATATCGTGCTTTTCTCCTGAGAGACTCAAAGCACTAAAGCTGCAGCCACTAGGGCACGCTCTATAGGCAGTAGCAGTGTTAGGGAGTATTGCCCAAGGTCTCCTTACTGAATAGGTGCTGGCCTACTAAACAGGAAGAGCTGAAATTCAAACCCAGGTCTCCTGTGTCAGCAGCAGAGCCCTTAAAGAGTACAGTACAGTACAGTACAGTTTCTTATCCAGTTGACTCCAATGATGCAGGAATATATATATGGATACCTTATGTCCAAACATAGTGCTAAGAGTTATTGTTTGGAAAATGTGGTCTAGAAAGTTGTACCAATAGGTTATGCCAACGGTGATTAACTTCACACTCATCTGTATTTATACCACAATAAAAGGTTTTGAAAACCAAAAAAAACAAAAACAAAACAAAAAAAAAACAACGACATTTTGTTTAGCACCCACTTTACAATATACCATTTTCAGAAGTATCAACAGGCAATTCAGAAAAATGAATATAGATGGGGGCAAACGATTGACCTGTTCCATGCCTAAAGTGTGGTATACACTACACAATATTTTCAAAGGACAACTGAGGTGACATGTGACTTGATGAGATAGACATGTGTATGTATAGTGCCAAGAACACAAATAACCAGGCTATGCTCCTTTTCTTCTTTCTCTGAAAGAGTTAAACATCAGGTTTGCAAGTGACAGGTTCTGTCTGGGTCGGGACCAGGTCGGACCGAGTTAGACTATAGCATAATACTTACTGTCAGTAAATGGCTTCTGACAGCAGGAAAGCAAAAAGCGATTCAAAGGGTGAATAATTCATAGATTTGAGCTCTGGCTTACTTCAATGAAGGGGTCATTGAGCAGAGACAATGAAACAGTAATAACTTAAAAACTAGATTTAATTATAAAATAAACTGTGGGATATCTTTTAGGAGGAGGATAGATACAATTGTTTTTCTCATCAGTTCATTTTCACTAGGATGTCCTTTAACAGACTAGCCGGTAGATTTGATAGAAGCATAAATCAAATAAAAATGTTTTAAGAATGACAACCTCATCGAATGAACATTGGTCGAATTCAAACTTTCAACCTTTTGGAAGATTTGAGTCCACATGTCACAGCAATTCTCATGGTTCTGCTTGCACAAAAGCCCAACTAATTTGAAAGAAAAAAAAAATGTGAATCCTTTTAAGCGCACTCCATATAATGGTTTAGAAAAGCTAGCCAAAAAGCCACATGACCAGTATTACGAGATAAACAAACAAGTATTTCAGCTTTATTACAGTTGGCAATTACACTATTTAACAAGTGCTGGGGGTAGTAGGGTAGATACCGGTATACAAATCATCTTGCAAATGTTGCATTCACTGGTGGAAAGACCTGGTGTCTTCTCTATATTTCATGAATTACTCTAATTGTCTCATCTTGTTTATCCTCTATAATAAGAGACAAGTGTCCGTGCTGCGGACACCTGTCTCGGTGTAGCGTTGTCCGTGCTGCAAGGCAGTGTGCATGCAGCACAGACCCAGAGACAGGGGGACGGTGCCAGGGAGTGGAGCGGGCGGCGTGTGAGCAGGCGGCCGGATGTGCGGCGGGTGAGCGGTGAGTTTCTTAACAGGCTTAGATCTACTAGTAATCTGAAAAAAAAAAAAAAAAAAGTGTGTGAGAGAAAAAGTAAACAAGAAAGACAAGCAGAGTGAGAACAAGAAAGTCTGAGAGGGAAACTACAAGAGAGAGAGAGAGAGAGAGAGAGAGAGACACACACAGAGCAGGAGACCCGCCGCAAGGGACAGAGCGGGAGACCCGCCGCAAGGGACAGAGCGGGACACCCGCCGCAAGGGACAGAGCGGGACACCCGCCGCAAGGGACAGAGCGGGACACCCGCCGCAAGGGACAGAGCGGGACACCCGCCGCAAGGGACAGAGCGGGACACCCGCCGCAAGAGACAGAGCGGGACACCCGCCGCAAGAGACAGAGCGGGACACCCGCCGCAAGAGACAGAGCGGGACACCCGCCGCAAGAGACAGAACGGGAGACCCGCCGCAAGAGACAGTGCTGGAGACCCGCCGCAAGAGGCACACGGTGTTGGATTCCTTTTACTTTTTCTTGTTAAACTTCAGTTGTGAGGTAACCGCCATTAGCCTGCTTACAGAAAGGAACAGAAGAAGCGTTTAATGTATGCGTTTCCTCCTTTATTCCCTCTCGGGCCAGTAATTGGGACATTCTACTGTTTTGTTCATTTGGGATCACCATCTAGGAAATGTGATTTTTATGACAGATTGTTAACACTGTGCTGTACTGCCAGTTTCCCATACTTGGGAAGTGAATCAGACGTGCAGCAAATAGATAGTATGGATTCATTACTTGACCCAAAAGCTCAGAAATAGCCTAATATGAGAGCAACTACACCACTGTGAGTCCAATTTACGAATTTAATAAAACATCTCTGGACATGATCAGCACAGATCATAAGCAATCCTCAAATCTAGCTTGGATTGATTAAAAAAAGAAAATAAAAAAAAAAAATAATTGATAATGGCAAAGGTTGTCTTGCCTGGGTCGACTAGGGTTTTACTCCCAACCTATTAATTGTCTTAGGCCTCGTTCAAATTACACGCGTTTCCCTCTGTATTTTGGCAATGCGTGTAGGAGGCAGACAAGCACGACCATCAGAAGTGCATAGACTGCACTGTCTGATGTTCACACTGCCTGCGTTCCGTACCAGTGCGGTGCACAAACGCATGCTGCAGGCATTTTTTCCCAAAACGCGTGGCTGACCCATTCACTACAGTGATTGGGATCAGCCACGCAACGCATGCAGATGGCGTACGATCATATGCGTGTTATAACGTGAATGAGGCCTTAGCTTAACTTTTTTTTTTCTTTTTGTTTTAAACCGAATAGGAGGTGACATTCTAAGGTAAGAAAAAAAAACACTTTTTTTAACTAGTTTTCATTAGAGGCTTTCAGCCAAACTTCACAATTCCTCATATAGAAGACTAAGCTCTGTAGAGCTGAGCCATACCAACAAGAGCAAAGGGCACATCCACATACAGCTGTGTTTCTACACACAGACACACAGACACACACACACACACACACAGACACACACACACAGACACACACACACACACACACACACAGACACACACACACACACACACACACACACACACACACACACACACACACACACACACACACACAGATTAAACACTTCAGGACCACAGGACATATTTGTGGGCCGACACAACAAACTGTACATTTTCATAGCACAGCCATCAAAATCTAGGTCTGTAAGAAACGAATGTCCACAAATACAACAGATTTCAAATAGTGCACACCTGCAGTGGTTAGTAGTCCTAAAGTTAACCCTGCTGGAGGTCTGAAGGGCTAAAATATCCACCATATATTCAAACAACTAGTATCCTAAAAACAGTTTTACTGCAGGTACAATTAACACAATACTAATCTATGGGGCCACTGAGAATAGCATGTTGGTCATTAGCATGATTGAACTTTATGGCTGAATAAAGTCCTGCTGCTGCACCACAGTTACAGTACTCCATCACTGTATAAACGCCGGGGACAAACGCGGACAGCAGCAACAGAAGCTGCAAAGCGACAACCTGTACAATGAAAATATCCATTGTGTAGTAACTGACAATTCATGTGAGAAGCTTGGCACTTATTTTACCGATTGTTTTTCTGTCAAGAGACTGTCATGTTATCTCTGGAACAAGCAGCACTATGGTCATCTTCGAGTCGAATTCTCCTTTGGGCACAGTACATACAGGCAGACTTTAGTAGCAATCATGAACAGCTGAAAAACCATGACAGTGTCCTGCATTTAATTTACAGTATGGCACCTGCATTACTGTTGCAAGCATTTTTTATACAGCTGGCCCCAACAACAAATTGCAGCTGGTTCCATGGAACCTCCTTGGATATGTACATCAATGTCTCAAAGGAGAAAAAAAAAATATGACCCACACTGTGTTCTCCCCAGAATTTTTTTCCAGCCGGGTGACATGAAAAAGTAGCCGGGTGGGGTGATCTAAGAGAATGTTGGGCTGTCGCTTCTCTGCACAACTCTGCTTACAGCAGAGAAGGAGGTGAGCGGATGACAGCCAGGTGTAAAACTAAGAGCCTGGGAAGAACACTGCCACAACTGATAAAGGCCTCTAATTTCAATGCATGTGATATACAGTGGCTTTACACTGCCTCACTGCAGTTCAAGTTGGGGGAAGGGCTCAAGGCTTCATGGTAAAACATGAAGCAGTACAATTTTTGGCAGAAAATAAAGAACAAATAGCTATATGAACACATTCTGACCACATAATGGGCTGTATGTAACAAAAGAAATTTGCATCCAGGGATGACTAATCTGATTTCAATGCAGCTAAATCACAGAGGACACATTAAAGCTATGAAAAGCTGGGGAGGGAATCGCCAAATGTACAATTAGGATGAGGGATCTCAGGATGCAATTCAAAACAGAACTCTATCACATTTAGACTTGTGCAGTAACCGTCAAGGGCGTAGCAATAGGGGGTGCAGAGGTAGCCACCGCATCGGGGCCCTTGGGCTATAGGGGCCCCAAAGGGCCCTCCCTCAACTACAGTATAAGCTCTCTATTGGTCCTGTGCTAGTAATAATCACTTCTATAGATACTTTGAACAGTAGTGATCACTAACAAACTGTTCCCCATCCCCTTCTTGCACCTCTGACACTCGGTTGTCCTTGGCAGGATTTGGTGCGCCGTATCAATTGTTATGTATAGAATGCTTGGGGGGCCCCATTGTAAAACTTGCATCGGGGCCCACAGCTCCTTAGCTACGCCACTGGTAACTGTCATTTTCTTGTAATTTCTAACCAGGAAAAAAGAAATCCTACATAGAAATATTTCACATTTACCACAGCCGAAGTTCCTGAAAAGAGACCAATTTGTGTTATTTAATTTATCGTCCATTTACTTTACAATTTTGCTGCTCTAACTTTAAATTGCATAGACTTAAAGAGACACCTCTTTTAGACAGAGCGTCATTATATACTGTACTAGTAGACCTAAGCCCGTTTCAAAACGGGATCTAGGTCTGTGTTTCTCGGCGCGCGCGCCACCTGCCGCCGCGTGGGCACCTGCCGCACACCCGGCCGCCCGCTGACCCACCGCACAACCGGCCACCCGCCGACCCCACTGCGCGTGCACCTGCCGCACATCCAGCAGCCCGCTGACCCGACGCACACCCGGCCGCCCGCTCACACGACGTCCACTCGGCTGCCCGCTCATACAGCGCCCACTCGGCTCCCTGGTCGCGTCCTCCTGGGGCTGGGTCCCTGCTGCGCACATAGGCACAGCAGTTCAGCACGGACAACAATACACAGAGACAGCACACGCAGGGACACAGGGAGATTATTATAGAGGATGAAGGCAGTGCAGCATCACTTTTTTTACATGGACAGTGTGTATAGGTGTATCCCAGGTAAGCACAATATCAAGTGACCAGTGATAGATAAAAACAATACCTTTCACATATACATTGGGTTGCAAAAGTTTTCGGCCCCCTTGAAGTTTTCCACATTTTGTCACATTACTGCCACAAACATGCATCAATTTTATTGGAATTCCACGTGAAAGACTAATACAAAGTGGTGTACATGTACAAGTGGATAGAAAATCATACATCAACCAACTTTTGCTGCAATTACAGCTGCCAGTCTTTTAGGGTGTGTCTCTACCAGCTTTGCACATCTAGAGACTGAAATCCTTGCCCATTCTTCTTTGCAAAACAGCTCCAGCTCAGTCAGATTAGATGGACCGCGTTTGTAAACAGCAGTTTTCAGATCTTGCCACAGATTCTCGATTGGATTTAGATCTGGACTTTGACTGGGCCATTCTAACACATAGATATGTTTTGTTTTAAACCATTCCATTGTTGCCCTGGCTTTATGTTTAGGGTCATTGTCCTGCTGGAAGGTGAACCTCCACCCCAGTCTCAAGTCTTTTGCAGTCTCCAAGAGGTTTTCTTCCAAGTTTGCCCTGTATTTGGCTCCATCCATCTTCCCATCAACTCTGACCAGCTTCCCTGTCCCTGCTGAAGAGATGCACCCCCCGAGCATGATGGTGCCACCACCATATTTGACAGTGGGGATGGTGTGTTCAGAGTGATGTGCAGTGTTAGTTTTCTGCCACACATAACGATTTGCATTTTGGCCAAAAAGTTCAATTTTGGTCTCATCTGACCAGAGCACCTTCTTCCACATGGTTGCTGTGTCCCCCACATGGCTTGTGGCAAACTGCAAACAGGACTTCTTATGCTTCCTGTTAACAATGCCTTTCTTCTTGCCACTCTTCCATAAAGGCAAACTTTGTACAGTGCATGAATAATAGTTGTCCTATGGATAGAGCCTCCCACCTGAGCTGTAGATCTCTGGAGCTCGTCCAGAGTCACCATGGGCCTCTTGACTGCATTTCTGATCAGCGCTCTCCTTGTTCGGCCTGTGAGTTTAGGTGGATGGCCTTGTCTTGGTAGGTGTACAGTTGTGCCATACTCCTTACATTTCTGAATGATCACTTGAACAGTGCTCCGTGGGATGTTCAAGGCTTTGGAAATCTTTTTGTAGCCTAAGCCTGCTTTAAATTTCTCAATAACTTTAACCCTGACTTGTCTTGTGTGTTCTTTGGACTTCACGGTGTTGTTGCTCCCAATATTCTCTTAGACAACCTCTGAGGTCCTCACAGAGCAGCTGTATTTGTACTGGCATATTACACACAGGTGCACTCTGTTTAGTCATTAGCACTCATCAGGCAATGTCTATATGCAACTACAGGCACTCAGATCAAAGGGGGCCGAATAATTATGCACACACCACTTTGCAGTTATTTATATGTAAAAAAATGTTTGGAATCATGTATGATTTTCGTTCCACTTCTCATGTGTACACCACTTTGTGTTGGTCTTTCATGTGGAATTCCAATAAAATTGATTCATGTTTGTGGCAGTAATATGACAAAATGTGGAAAACTTCAAGGGGGCCGAATACTTTTGCAACCCACTGTAAAAGGGGCAAAAATATTCCAGACACAGAACAGCTCAGCTGAAAACTCAAACTCAGCCCATTAGCGCTGATCTGGCAGTGGGAAGCTTATGTACGGAGCAGCAAAGCTGGCACCACCAAAATCACGGTTTTCTACAGGTATATGGTTTTTCTCTGAGGCAGACTCCAGAACCGAACATTACAGTCAGGTGCTGGCACAACCGAAGAAATACTTTATTGGTTCCATAAAAAAAGCAAAATGGAACATATATGACCCAGCGCAAGTGTATAGATAGAGGAGCCTGTCTCCCACAGGAAAATCTGCAAAAGCGGCTGCCAGATTGTTGCCTGTGAGCAAATTTTGCCTTGAAAAAGGGGCCCCATGTGGCTCCAAAACATTGGCCATTTGCTTTTTTATGGAGCCAATAAAGTATTACTTCGGATGCGCCAGCTCCTGACTGTATTGCATAGTACATAGAGGGCGTCATCCTGCTCACCCTGCTGATACACTATTGGTACACATATTGGGCTTGATCCATTAGTGAGTGCACGACAATTCCACAATCTTGCAGATTCCAGAACCAAAGACCTAAATGGAGTAAGCAGGAAAGGTTTGTGGGCTAAAGGTCCCATACACTGAGCCAATTTGCGATCGATCGATTGGCCGCTAATGGGCTCAGTGTATGGGACCCTTTAGTCCACAAACCTTTCCTGCTTACTCAATTTAAGTCTTTGGTTCTGAAATCTTCGTGCACTCACCAACGGATCAAACCAATATGGGCCGATTTCGATCAATTTCGATCTATTTCAATTGATCTAACATGCTGGAAAATCTAGGTCGATCTGTTGAGATTGCTTATCCTTTTGCATTGGACCTAATGGAAATCTGAAGGTAAAAAATGCCATCAGATCGATTTTAAATAGATTTCATACTGAAATCTATTGGAAATCTGTTCCTAGTAAAAAATGTTCCTAAACACATCAGATAGATCAGAAATCTATCTGATGATCTATCTGCTGCTAATCTAACGAGTGTATGGCCATCTGTATAACAGATCTGGGAAGATAACAGAGTGGTCCAGAAAGCTAGCTCTTGAAAATATATTTAATCAGCCAATAAGACAAACTTGTCTTCCCCCTTCATTCTTTCTATGTCTAACAAGCAGCACACACTACAGTTGAAGGTGACAGTTTGTCTCTTGCACTCACACTAAATAAGAACACTTGACCTCCTGACTTTTCATGAAATTTCAGGCCATTAATATGTGCCCTAGCCTTTATGCACAGGAAGCCATTTGTATAGAATTTTGATATGGAGAATGAAGTACCTCCAATAATATGTAAGGATTTTGCTGACAATTTCCTTTGTCTAAAAAAATGCAACAATTCTGCTCAACTGTACAGGAAAACCATCTGGACATAATAATTACATGGCCATACACAATGCAGAAGAGCCATATATCAAATGAGAAAATAGAATTTTGCTTAAAGCTGAACGCCAAGCAAAAAGGAGGAAAAAAAAAAAGTATCTTAGCTTCCAAAACGTGGAAGTCATCAATTAGTAAGAGTAGAATCTTCCTCCAGGGAGCTCTGTGGCTTTACATGACAATGTACAGCTTTGTGCTGGAACGGCTTGTCAACAAAGTGATCTCTGAGGGTTTGGATATATATGACTGCATAGCCTAGTGTTGGTAGTGCTCATCAGTGGGGTTTGTGTGAACCGATAGATTACTCATTTTTGCAGGACTGTTAAATGTATGAAGCTGGGTTGCATTTGGTAACAACACACTCTGCTCATCTTCCGAAAGTGCATTCCTGTGCTGATCTTTAGACGTTATTGTGAAGGTTTTACATAGTTGGTTCTATAGGTCATTGCAAAACAGACAGAAGTCTGCAGTCCTTAGTTTGGATTCAATAAAGATGTCTGCTAAGAAAGCAAATCCACAATGATGGGTGCTGAAAGTCTAGTAGAGTAGCAAAGAACATAGTAAGGGTGCCTGTAGTCATTTTAATTTTTAAAAAAAGTGACTCGTCAAAAAAGAGGGTAGGCTCTGGATCCCATAGAGCCTTCCTGGGCCTCTCTGCATCCCTTCATTCCATCACCAGGCCCTCATGGCAGCAATGCGACAAGGTGGCCACTAATGGTCCAATCTTTTTCATCCAATCTTACCATTTCTATGTAATATAAGGTAACTGCCTGAAGTATCCATTCAGTATATTCACTCAATTTACCCTTATACTACATAGATTTGGTAAGATTGGATGAAAAAGATTGGATCATTAGTGGCCACCATTAGAAGCACACAGGTCTAAAAGTAATTTCAAAGACAAGCAGCTCCATACTGCACAAGCGCAAGTTGATGTATGTGCAGTTAAGGAGCCGCTCATCTTTGAAAGTACTCAGAGACCCAAGTACTTCCGAAGCTTTTCAAGGAGACCCTAAGTTGGCAGGAAATGTAAACGGGCACTATGAGGAATGAGGAGACCAAGAGAGGACAGGGAAGGCTCTACAGGATCCAGAGAGTCTTCCATTTTTCTTAGGGGAGTAAATATATTTTTGTTCCTCCTACTCTAGGAGTCATATGGTCAAGCCTGAGCTATTCACCTGCCCTCTGAATACAGGTAAAACAGGAAGTAAGCTGTGCTGCTGAGGCAATAGCATTTGTCCAATGAAAAATGTATTCTGTTCATTACTCTGTATTTATACACGGTTTATATTAACTTTTCAAACCAACTGTTTATAGAACACGCATTGCTCAAATTTGGGTTCAGTAGGGCTTGGGTACAGTTTGGGTCTCAGTAGTCTTCACTATGATAAGTGTCAGCTGCAGATTTGTGCCACCAAATAGACAATTTTTATAAATGCAAATCAGGTTTGCGATACCACTTATGTTCTCTGATAGTCCCCAGCACAAAGGACCTTAGTAAATTATTGTTGTACATACATTCTTAACATGCCTTCCTGAAAGTAAGCTTAGAGGAGCAATGCTCTGTTAAATGGATTGCTGGCTTTGGAAAGTGGGTAGTCTCTTGTGAGCACAGTCGGACCCTGGGAAGGGCTAGAAATTCCCCTTTCAAGCTGCTGTGCTTATATGGGTGAGAAAAACACTGGGTCTTCTCTGACCATAAAATGGAAGTTGCTTTTCAGAAGCAAAATGTGAAAAGGTTTCTGTCAGTGAAACACTTAAAGGACCACGCCCTGCTGTTAATGTTTATGAGCAGAACAGAGTTTGGGTGAGATCATCACTGGCACAGACTGCAGTCAATGAGACATGTCAGGGGAAGGGAGACTTGGAGCACATCCTTCAACCAAGAGGGCAGCCATAAAATGTTCCAAAACATTACTTTTTATCACTGCACCACTGGAGGAGCTCATTATTCAATGAAGCATAGCCTAAAGAATTAAATATCTCCTGTGCAACCAACAAGGCCCTCACAGTTAGTTCTCAGAGGTAGAAATAAATTATTCTTCAATAAATAAAATGTAAAAGCCAAGTTTGAAGCTAGGATATTTTCTTTTTAACTAGAGTCAATGTAAAAAAATCTAGAGAATTTGGGCATAGGAACCACAAGAATTTGAAATTTACAGTAGAAGAAAATTTCAAAAGTTCAACCTCATGGATACATAAATAAATAATGGTCAATCGTCTCATCTTAAAATAATAAGTAGTAACAATAAAAGGTAGAGCATGCAGTTTTCTCATCACTTTAAGTACAATTCAGATTTTTTTTTAATATGCTTTCTCTGGCATCCTTTGTGTAGCTGTATGTTGTACTATTGAATTATTACGCTTATGCATTTATATAAAACCCATGAGTCTATGGTATGTGATATTTCAGCAAACTAATGTTCTTATTGATTTGTCATAAATTAGCTAGCATCCCTGTGAGACCCTCCTGATGCTGTAATGACTTTTATTTAGGTTTTCAAAACAATTTATCACCTTTTAATGTTCAGTGTATATAAGCTGTGTGCTCTACATGTTGTCAGTACACAGTAAGTGCCCGAGAAAGGCGTCATAGCTGAAAGCTTGCTCCTGTTCTTCTAGGTAAGCCAATAAATGGTGTCAAGAACTTTTAAAAAGAACTTTCCACAGCTCTTTACAAACAACACTGAATTAAGTCACATCACTGCCAATTTTTGGGAGAATTAATTTAACCTACAAGTGTGTGTTTCTGTGTTTTGGGCACTAACCTGAGTGTTTACAGAGGAACAATACAAATACTATGCAGACAAGAGTCTCTCCTACGGACTGTACACTGACCAATATATTGTGTGGCTCAGGAGAAGCGGAAAACTATACTTAGGCCCAGTTCACATTGCACGTGTTGTCGTCTGTGTTTCGGCAACGAGTGCGGAAGGCAGAAATGCACAACATCAGAAGTGCATAGATTGCACTGTCTGATATTCACACTGCATGCGTTCCGAACCAGTGCGGTCTGCGAACGCACGCTGCACACTTTTTCCCGAAACGTGCGGTACCGGCCACACAACATATGCAAACGCAGATGGGGTGCGTTCATTTGCGTTGCGTTCCGATCGCACAGCCATCTGCGTTTGGTAATATGAACGGGGCCCTACACCTTTCATCATTTACAAGCTACACTGTACAATCACTGGGCATTGGTATTAATTACTAACAGTTGCTATACGTTAGGAATACAGAATAAGCTGTACTAAGTTTAGGGATATTTAACAAATTGCTAGATTACAGTATATACAAAGATGTTTCTTAAAACAAGTCTATAAAGGATACACATTGTTGGCAGGTCAGCTACACCTCATCGAATCCACATAAGCCCTCACTACAAATTGTGAGAGGTGTGCTGAGTTTAGTAGACTCTGCAGGAGGGATAAGATATCTTCTACAACAGAACAAAAAGGTGTCCAGTTGAAGCTTTTAGAACTCATGCGCCACCTGGATGTTCCGCAATTCGGCCCATAAAGTCCTTCAGTCTGTAGCCAATCAGAGTCTTTGTTTCAGCTAACTGGTGACATAAGATTAGCATCTTTTCCACTTTACATTTGGTAAATTTATGGCACAGCCAGAGGGTATGAAGAGTGCTCAAAAACCTACAGTTTAGCTACAGGAAAGTGGCAGGGAAAAAAATTAGCACATTCTTAGCCTGTTTACTGAACCAGAGGAGTCTCTGTACATGACACACCAAAGCAGAACTTGGGGGAAAAGTACAATCTCACCAGGCTACCTATAAATTCACGTATGTCAATCGGAAGCAGACAAACTCCAGCAGGTCCCAAACTCGCTGACATCAAACACGTGGATTTATTACAGGCAGCTAATCTCTGACAGATATCTCTGTCATTCTTCCTCCCACATCCTCAGGCAGATCTCCATAGTACTTATTATTTGTGTTCATCAGAAACACAGAGCAAGATTCATACACAGAATAGCACAAAAATGTTACATGGTATGACTGCATGTCACGTAGCTGTCCCACTCAGGATAGGGACTTTCAGCATGCAAAGACCAGGGAGCTACTAAAAACAATAAAATTCCTTGTTTCATGGAGGGAGATGCTTGAAAGCAATGCAACCATGTGACAGATTTCTACGCCTTTGATTTGCTGTGATTTCTTCCTACTTTAACCCACAGTAAAGAGAAGTAACACCTGACCACATAATACCTCATGAACTCCAATCCAATCCTACTACACACAAGCTATGCCAATAGATCAGAAGAAACTGACGCCATAGCAGGATGACACACAAACAGCCAACCTAACCTCTTTACAGGCGTGTCAGACCCCAGTGAAAATAAAAGAAGAATTTAGAAAGACAATGTTTAGCATTTGTTCATACAGCTTTTATACACAGTAATAACTCAATTACAATGACACCATTCATAAATCCTCAAAATTCCTACTACCTGCTCACTGCCCCCTCCTAGTCAGACTGAAGTCATGTACCATGATAGGGTGCCAGCTGTCAGTGAGGTGTGGCTCTAGCTAAAAAAGCAATCTACCCTTCTGCCTGCGCCCTGCCCTTATGACCAGAGGAGGAGTCTTGCTGACTGACTGAGTAGGAACCTGTCAGTTGCTGAGGATGTATAAACTGGTGGAGCCGCAACTCTTCATTTAAAGAAAGAAAAAAAAAACAAAAAACTAATACTTCTTACAAAACGCTTTAAATTAAATTAATGTTCTATTAAATGCATATAAAAACTGTACCTGAACTGAGATTTATTGTTTTCAATCTTAATGGGGAAAAAACACTGGTACAATAAAACTTAATTATCACTTTTAAACGTAGCTGAATAAAACTGGCTTATTACTTAAGCGCTGCCACCTGACCAATTAGAGCAGCCAGTGTCACTGACTGTACTGTGACACCGTGTAGGCCTGCAGGCACCACTTGGCACTCAAAATCTTTTACTATCGGCCCTTCCAAAAGTATTCTAAGACTCATTAGGTTGCTGCTAAAGTCTCGTGCTTTTGTACACTTTCTGAAAGTAAAAATCTGTCAATCTTCAGTGCTGACCTTAAACATCCAACACCACACCAGAATAATTGTGGATACGCTTACCAACTACTATGGACCCGAACTACAAGGTCTATCCAGGCGTTGTATGGACCAGCAGTGGGCTCTTTCCCTGCTTAATCCCTCCTCTATTATGCAATATCCACAGCCACTCCAAGCAGCAGATTCATCATTTGTAAATAAAAGACAAAAATTGCATCTAAATATACCAGTAATAGTCTAACATTTATTAGAATGCTTCAAAGGTTAAAAATAAAGAACATCCACTCACATGATGGCCCTTGCGACAGGGACCCAGGTGAAATGACAGCTTATCAAAGTGCAGAATACCATCCAACCATCAGTCCGCCATGCCCAACCGGTTTCACGATAAATCAGCGTGCTCCTAATTTAAAGAGCATTATTACCAGTAGCGCTATAGACCAACCCCTTGTGCTATCACTTGACTAGCAGGAAAGAAAGGGCAAGTGTGGTACTTTCACCAAATGAAGCCAAACCTTCCTGTTCACAGACAGCTTTACCATAGAGCAGAGGTGCCCACACTTTTTCAGCTTGCGAGCCTCTTCCAAAATCACAAATTGAAAATGATCAACCAGGTAGACTTTATCTTCATATAAAAAAGCCACAACTAAAACACATGCACAGCAGCAATCCCTCAGTGATTACCGCAAGCCACCAGTCAATGCATATCATAGATTCCTCCTCAATAAGCCAACTAAATCAGTGCTTAATTAATACTATGCTCATTGTCTGGCCAAATTGTAATCAGCAGTAGCACATGATGCTTCTATATGGCTTACCACCTTGAAACATTGTAATCATCTACTCTGCTGTGCAAAACTCCAGGACAGCATAAGCTCATCCAAGTCAAAGACACAGAGTACAATGCGTACGTCACTCAAGCAGGCAGTGTGAATCTACCCATAAGTACTTTGTGATCTACCCAATGGGCCCCACTGCCATAGGGTCATCAGCTTCATAGACAGGCAATTAACATGGTTAAGAAGGTGGTAATAAATGGTATCATCCTGATTCAAAACTTCTTGGGTTAAGAAGGTGGGTAGTGTAGAGAGGAACTAAGTTTTTTGGAAAGCCCAAAGTGGTCTGTACAGTTTGTCTTATGTTTTGTTGACTATCATCATCAAAAACTGTTACCTCTACCTCAAAAACTGTTGTAAACTTTATAAAATAGGGTCAGTGGTTATGAATTAGATGCAGTATACATCAGACATAGTAAGCTTACTGTGTGAAAAAACAGAATTTTGCTTTCTTAACTCATTTCAGAAGGGTGGTTCTGGTACCTTTAAGGATCAGAGGCGTTTTTTTTTTATTGTTTCACTTCTCGATCACTGTGATTGGATCACAGTGATCAGGAGCCAATAAAAGCGGCTCCTGATCAAGTTACTGGAGCTCTGAGACAGCGAGGACGTGCTATGGCGTCCCATGTACAGAATCGGGGCATTCAAGCTATGTGCAATAATCCACCACCCCACAACTGTCTCCTTTAAACAGATTGCTAACCTTATTGTCTACATATCAAAAATATCCCTTTCCCCCTATTAAAAGTGTATATAACTGTAGTTTCCCCGCCTGGTCATACACAGCCAGCTGTGTCACACCCACCAACTCACATATACATCATTCATTCCAGTGTCCATCATACTCCCGGGAGTTTATCCAAAATGTACTGCGTCAAATTGCTTTGTCAATTCCTTCCCTTCAATACAGAAGGACATCCTGTAGTTTGATGATTATATCAGAGTCCGTCCACTTCAGTAGCAGTTATTGAGCCATCACGCTTGCAAAAATGTATTGCGCAATGCAGCAGAGTGTTGCGCACTTAACAGCAAGGTAAAGTTTATCAGGATTGCCCTTGTGGGCTCTCACTACCTCTCCTGGGCTGTCCGTATCCCTTTCGGCCATTACTTCAAGTCCCTGGCCATTCCGCTCTCACTATAAATTGCGCTACCACTGCCTCACTGCTGTTTAGCGGCTGCCCCGGAACATGCGGGCAGACTTCCGGGATGACGTTGGTGGCAACGCCTCTACACTATCCACATCACCACTAGTTTTGCCTGCCCATCGGGCTTCCTCGGATCATCTGATAGCGCAACATCCAGAGACTTGAACGGCAGATTATTGTGCATACAGTAGGTCACAAATTGGCTCCCCTGGAAGGGGTAAACAGATTTATGAAAAACCATAGCGCTTAAAGAGACAGTGAAGCGGAAAAAAAATTATGATATTATGATTTGTATGTGTAGTACAGCTAAGAAATATAACATTAAGATCAGACACATCAGTCTAATTGTTTTTAGTACAGTAAGAGTTAAGAAACTCCAGTTGTTATCTCTATGCAAAAAAAACCATTAAGCTCTACAACTTTCAAAGTCCTGGAGAGGGCTGTTATCTGACTTTTATTATCTCAACTGTTTTCTTTTTCTCTGCCAGAGGAGAGGTCATTAGTTCACAGACTGCTCTGAAACAATCATTTTGAATGCTGAGTGTTGTGTAATCTGCACATATTAGAGAATGATGCAATGTTAGAAAAAACACTATATACCTGAAAATAAAAATATGAGAATATTTTCTTTGCTGCTAATCTTCTAGTAATTATTCATAGTACACAACCAATTCATTATATCATTTTTTTTTTTCCGCTTCGGTGTCTCTAATACTATAATGGTTGTTATTCAAACTATGTGGCATCAGGCTTAAGCAGCCACAAATGTGATGTAGTTTTAACTGGTTTAACACAGAAGCTATTTGCGATTATTCAGTTTGGAGTGAGCATTTGAGGTGTTCCACAATGCATCGCTGTTGGATATGCAAATTACCCCTTTCTTGTCTCTCTTAACTAGAATGCTGTGTGAAAAAAAGCATACTTTGCAAGCCACATGACCTCATAAAATGGACTGTAACATAAATTTATATAGCAAGTACATACTTGCATATCAAAGAGTGTGTTTGTTCTGCAGAAGGCCATGGAAATCACCGGTCAGTACAGAATGCAGCATTGTGATTAGCTGTGTCACCGATACAGCACTGGTATGACTGGAATGTGCGTTTTCAAACAAACATTTCAGGGGCATTGTCGAAATTACTCTTAAACTAGACCAGGACATGGGTCACCAACAGCACAGTTCACAACAGCATTTGGCATCGGAGACTTTACAGCTTTCTAATGTCTGGTCTAATGAGAAGAAATAAGTATCCAATTATCCTTACGTTTCTGTCCAGTCGAGCACCAAGATTCAGTACATTAAGAAGGGACTGTGACTTTAGGAATATTTCAGTATTATCTTACAGCAAAGAGGTCACAGCAAACACAAGTTCTATGGAGTTATAAGAATCCTATAGCTTAAGGGCCCATTCAGACTATGTGCGTTCCTAGCCGTTTTTACAGAACACATGCAGAAAGATTTTACCCATAGAAACAGCTACTAATGTTTTCTAATGGCCACGTTCACATGTATGCGTATGAGATGCATACGTTTCTCATCCACATTGCTGCACGCAGTTCTGTGTGTCACGCACAGAAACGGACACAATGAAAGTCTATGGCCGCGTATCAAAAACGCGTACTATTGTGTTTTTAGCGAACGTTTCCCTCTGCGGTTCCCATAATTCTTTTCTGTTTCCCGGGTCACGTGTGTGTGCAAAACGCAAGAGAAAGCGAATTCGAACACAAGAAAAACGCATGCGTTTTTCAACTTGCGTTTCTTTGAATTTATATGCGTTCTACAAACGCTGACAGTCTGAACAGGGCCATAGGCTTCACTTTACACGGACATCTGACCTCCCTGTATGAGAACATACTCAGTAAATTAATAAAAAAGCGATGTGGATAATTACAGCGTAAACCTGCTGTAGGGTTCACCACCTATCAACAAGAGAAGAGAGAGAGCACACAGAGAAGGGGGAGGGGTATCCAGGTTTTAAGGAAACCTTAAAGTGGACCCAAATTAAAAATACAAGGTTTCAGAAATAAAATCTATTTTCTAAATTATAATAATAAATAGCAGCTTTTTTCAGCTGCATGATGACAAATATAAAATATTTTACATTTATTGGAGGAACCCCTCCCTTCCTTTCATATTGCCGGGACAGAATCCGGCAAAGAAGGAATTGCTAATGGCTGCCACCTGTATAACCCTAGTTATGAAAAGAGAAGGGTGCAACTAAATATTTAAAAAAAAAAAAAAAAAAAAAATATGTTTGGTTTGGGTCCGCTTTAAGGTGTCCATACATCCAGCAATGTATGGGCAGATCGACCAAGAGACAGATCTCTCTCTCCAATCGAATCTGGTCAAAGAGAAATCTGTTGGCTGCTCATACACCGAAGACCGTTTCCCGATCAATTTCAGTACTAAATCTCTCGGAAATCGTGCCTCATGATGCCGCATCCGTTGATGTCCCCCTCAGATGTTAATGTGCTCCCCCGGTGCCCTTGCAATAAAATCTCACACCTGTCCAGCCACCGAGTGTCCAGCTCAGAGCCGGCCTTTGGGGGTGGCAAGTGGGGCAATCGTCCCAGGCTCCGCCCCTGAAGAGGCCCCGCACGCTCTGCGGTGGTGGGGAGAGCAGGCATAATAGTTGTTAAAACTCACATTTCTTTCGCTGATCATCGCAGCTTCCGTCTCCTCCTCTCCCAGCATCCGACGTATTGGTAACAGCGCCCCCTGTGATGACGTGACCGCATGTCACCACAGGGGGGCACTGTTACCAATACACAGATGCCAGGACAGGAAGGAGAGGGAAGCTGCGATGAGCGGCAGATGAAATGTGAGTTTTAACTTCAATGCCCGCTCTCCCCACCCCTGCAGCCACTTGCCAATCTAAACTTTACTCAGGGAACCTACCTATCTAACCTGTACTGCGGGGCATCTACCCATCTAACCTATACTGCAGGCACCTATCTAATCTGTACTGCGGGGCATCTACCCATCTAACCTATACTGCAGGCACCTATCTAATCTGTACTGCGGGGCACCTACCTATCTAATCTATTCTGCAGGCACCTATCTAATCTGTACTGCGTGGCACCTACCTATCTAATCTATACTGCGGGGCACCTACCTATCTAACCTGTACTGCAGGGCATCTACCTATCTAATCTATACTGCGGGGCACCCATCTAATCTATACTGCAGGCACCTACCTATCTAACCTGTACTGCAGGGCATCTACCTATCTAATCTATACTGTGGGGAACCTATCTAATCTATACTGCAGAGCACCTACCTATCAAATCTGTACTGCAGGAACCGATCTAATCTATACTGTGGGGCACCTACCTATCTAATCTATACTGCAGGGCACCTACCTATCTAATCTATACTGCAGGGCACCTAACTATCTAATCTATACTGCAGAGCACCTACCTATCTAATCTATACTGCAGAGCACCTACCTATCTAATCTGTACTGCAGAGCACCTATCTAAAACTCCAACCAAGAATTTAACTTTATCCCAATCAGTAGCTGATACCTCCTTTTACATGAGAAATATATTGCTTTTCACAAACAGACCATCAGGGGGCGCTGTATGACTGATTTTGTGCTGAAACCCCTTCCACAAGAAGCTCTGAGGACCGCAGTACTTTTGACAGTTTGCTACAATGTAACAAGGTTCACAGACAGGAAATAGCTGTTTACAGCTGTCTCCAACGCCCAAAACAGCTAGCAGCAGCTACATAACCTGCCCACAGTAAAAATGTCACCATGTGATAAATGTCAGAATGTAAATCGGGGAGAGGAAAGATTTTTCAATGAGCAAACACTGACAATCATTTATACATAATTATTGTAAAAATGAAGCACTTTTTTTTATTACACTATTTTCACTGGAGTTCCTCTTTAAGTCCTTTTGGCCAAGGCTCTCTTCGTCCTGTATCTCAAAATGCTGTGTAATGTGTGTGCATATCTTCCACCGCCGTGCAAAAATCTTTAGTTGATTTGTTCACTGTCTCAGTTGTACCCAACCATTGTCTTGTATTGTTAACTGTTGTATTATTTAATTTGTATTATTATACCAAGTATTCTGTTTTACTGCGCAACAGAACCTGCTGGCGCTATATAAATTAATAATAACTTAATAAATTTGGATATTAATAAAGATACAACTCTGACAACATTCAATAAAATGTTGCAGCACGGTGGTGTAGTGGTTAGCGCTCTCACCTTGCAGCGCTGGATCCCTGGTTCGAATACCAGCCAGGTCAACACCTGCAAGGAGTTTGTATGTTCTCCCCGTGTCTGTGTGGGTTTCCTCCGGGCACTCCGGTTTCCTTCCACATCCCAAAAACATACAGATAAGTTAATTGGCTCCCCCCTAAAATTGACCCTAGACTACAATACATACACTACATGATACAGACATAGGACTCTGGTAGGGATTAGATTGTGCGCTCCTTTGAGGGACAGTTAGTGACTAGACTATATACTATGTACAGCGCTGCGGAAGATGTTGGCGCTATATAAATACTAAATAATAATAATAATAATACTGTGGGCAGCTATCTAATCTATACTGTGGGGCACCTATCTAAACTGTACTGGGTTTTCTGTCATTACTTTAAAACTCTGTAGTGATGTTATCAGGTCAGAGATAAATAAACAGTGTTATCAAGTGCAGAGACTTATTTTCACGTCATCTGGACAGGAAGTGGTTAAAGGAAAAAAGGAGTTAAAGGAATACTTAAGTCACAAATAATTTTTACTCACCTGGGGCATCCCCTCAGCCCCCTGAAGCTGTATGGTGCCCTCGCAGCCTCACTCCGATCCTTCTGCCCCCGCCGGCGGCTACTTCCGGGTTCGCGACAGCCGCTGACAGGCTGGGAACGCGAGTGATTCTCCGCATTCCCAGCTGCTATATCACCCTCTATGCTGCTATAGCGTATATGTTATACGCTATAGCAGCATAGAGGGTGATATAGCAGCTGGGAACGCGGAGAATCACTCACGTTCCCAGCCTGTCGGCGGCTGTCGCCGAACCCGGAAGTAGCCACCGGCGGGGAAAGAAGGATCGGAGTGAGGCTGCGAGGGCACCATACAGCTTCAGGGGGCTGAGGGATGTCCCAGGTGAGTAAAAATCTTTTTTTTATTTTTGACTTAAGTATTCCTTTAAATTAGGTTTAAAGACGTCCAACTACTTGCGATCATTGGTTTTGAACGACCCTCATGACAGATCACATTGCGAAGGATCATTAACATTTCCGGTAAATACAATCGTTTTTTGCAAACATTTGCGTGATTGTTTAAACGATTGTCTGAGCAGATTCCACGATCCATCTTTCCAAGGGCACCAGTATTTAGCTTTAGTGGTTAGCACTTTGGCCTTGCACTGTTAGTGTTCCAGGTTTGAATCTGAATGAAAACAATTAACACGTACCCAGTAATGTAATATCAGTGTCTAGTGTAGTAGCCAGCATATCAAGTCTGAAGTCCTAGCAAAATCCATGCCTTCTTCCAATGCTATGTTTGAATGTTCTCCCTGCTTTGCTGACCATTCCTCCTTGCAGGTCAATTTCCCCCCACAGCCTAAAAACATGCCGCTATCCCTTAACCAGTCTCCACAATGGTCTCAGCAGTGTGGTAGGGGCATCAGATTGTGAGCACCAGCAAGGGATAGTGAGTGATATAAACTTTTGCTGATCGTTCTTTGTTCTGCTATAGATGTGTCAGTGCTATATGAATGTGTGGAATGACCACATAGTAATACCTGTCTCACCGCCTTACACAAGAATCCTGAATGTCTAGGCCCTAGACTCTAGGGCAATATCCTGCCGCAGACACATGTTCACAGCCACCTATGAACTCTCCATGGGGTTTACTGCAGCATTTATGACTAAGCAGGTATATATTCTGCCAGTCTGCTCCACTTCCTGCAGCCTGAGACCAACTAGGAGAGACAGATGTTTGTAGCCACGGCAAATTACCTCATTTGAGAAGGCACAATATGCTGGAGAAGACAAAGTCCACCAACTGCAGTCACCTGGCATCATCTCCAATGTGACGTTTATAACAAGTCACAGTGTTTACAGAAAGCAGATACATGTCAGATTAAATTTTCAGCCCAGCTTCTGAAAGACTGTACTTGAATGCCTGCTACAAGTAACATCCATTTATCCCTTTCCTTAGTGTTTACAAAGCAGGTACACAAATATTATATGCAAAATACATTAAAAAGTAGCTGCTAAGTAGAACAAGGTCCATGTCACAGAGGTAATGCTGTCCCTGTCAAAGCTTTGCTAGGGAGGGATCACCAGAGAGCAGCTAAATAGTTAAAGGACACCTGAAGTGAAAGGGATATGGAGGCTGACATGTTTATTTCTTTTTAAAAATTGCCTGACTGTCCTGCTGATCCTCTGCCTTTAATACTTTTAGTCATAGAACAAGCATGCAGATAAGATGTTTCTGACTGAAGTCTTACTGGATTAGCTGCATGCTTGTTTCAGTTGTGTCATTAATGCTTGGTACACACTATAAGATTTTATGGCAGATTTACTATCAGATCGATTATTTCCAACATGTCTGACCTGATTTCCAATTGATTTCCGATAAAAGTAAACGGAAATCAGAGTGGACATCTGCCACAAAATCTCAGTGTGTACCATGCTTAAGACACTACTGATGCTAAAAAGCTTAGCAGGATACCAGGCAAATGGTATTGTTTAGAATTAAATAAGTATGGCAGCCTCCACATCCTTCTCACTTCAGGTGTCCTTTAATGGTGTTGTTCCAGAACAATTTGCTGCTCGGTCACTAGCTAAAGGTAGGTATATACTGTAGCATTCAGTGAAAACCTATGACATTTTCCTGCTCATGAAATAGAACTAGTAATATCAATGTTTTTACTGCCTAGAACCACTTGATTTTAACTTTAACATTCACCTGAAACACCTCTAGTATAGAGCCAAGCACCATCAACTGTCCGCCACTTCGCCCATGCTTGACCCTCTCAGGCCTTTCCAGGCTGCTTGTAAGGATGCATACTTTACACCTACGTTGAGATTATGATAACACTAAGCAGATAATGTTTGGACAACAAAATCAGGACTGTGGATTATGCTGGGAATACACAGTACGTTTTTTCCGCTCGATTTCGTGCCCGGTCGTTTTCCGCGCCCGATTCTCTTATCTTCCATTCATTTTCCTTATATTTTCCCATTGTTCTCTATGCGAAATCGAGCGCGGAATCGATCCAGTGGGAGATCAGACATGTCGGAAATTATCAATCGAGCCATCTTAATGGCTCAAAAGCGTACCGTGTATTCCCAGCATAAGGTTACTGAACACTGAAGAGAAAATTCTAGTAGCATACATGCACACTTCTACTACCCAGAAATGTTTAAGCAGATGCAGTATTTTTTATCTGATATTAAGCCCGTTACATGAACAGGCACTAGAATCGTTGTTCAGAAACGGATGCAGGAACCGTCTTTCTTTCAGGGCACATGGACCTCTTTCCGCTTGTTGCCTCAAATGTTACATATTGTTTGTTTAATTGCATAGTTATCATTACTGCTCATGCAGTTGAGTGCACAGTTAATGCACCTGTGTGTAGCCTCACATGCACACCATGGACGCAGCGCCATTAGGCTAGATACACTGCCAACACATTTTCTACTACATTTACAGAGTACATTAAGCAATAATCATGCCAGGCAGCGACTGGCTCAAAAATGGGCTTGATCATAAACTGAACTGCGTATGTACCATGCTGTGCTTCTTGTGCACTATGGCTGCAGTACTTGTGCAGTTTTCCAAACACAGCAGAAAAGAACATGCAGCCTTTGGAATATTGCAATGCGAATGCAGCAAAATGCTCATCCACATACACCAATCATGCAGCTCTGCCATCTAGAGCCTGCACAGAACAAGGAAAACATTTAGGCCTGGAGTTGGGCTTTAATGAATAACCCAGCCTAGCCTAGATATAAATTAAAAACTTTAAACCACTGCCAATACTATAACCTTTATGTATGCCCAGAGGCGGGACAAGGTCCTACAGCACCCAAGGGTGAGACACAAAAGTGCGCCCCTCCATCCCTCTCCCCCAGCCATCACACACTGATTGCTATTAGACTAAGAGGTGCCACAGGGCCCACAACCTCCCCAACACCTTAATATCTAGTTACCTGGCTTGCAGTCACTGCCATGTATCACCTTTTCTTATTTCTTTCTGCTTCAAACACAATTAGGAATGACAGCTGAATGAACTCTGCGCCCCCTCCTACACTGCGCCCTGAGGCTGGAGCCTCTCCAGCCTATGCCTCGGCCCGGCCCTGTGTATGCCAGAAATGTGAAGGTTATCAAACAAGCACAGTGAGGAAATGAGAAGAGGTCAGCCTGTAATGTGCACAATGCTTTGCCCAGGCCCCCAGTGCATTCATTATCTCAGACACAGCAGCTTGTCAGGCCTGCCTGTTATCAGACAAGCTCATTGCTGAATTAACTTGTCATTTCAACACCCACATCTGAGCAGGGAGGGAAACAAAGTCCAACTTGCAGCACAAGCGAATGCTCACATGTACTGGGGCCTTCTAGCATGCAGAGTGCTGGAGTATGGGGGCATCATCAGTGACATTCTGATCACATTCCTACTGGTTACTTTCCTCACATACCACCAGGGAGTATCAGTAGGAGAAACTCAATTTGTGCAAAAGGAAATCCTAGTCTTAAAGTGAACCTCCGGACTAAAAATCGACTCAGCAGCACTGAAAAGGCTTGGTGTTTCTGTAACAGTTTCACAGAATCAGAACTTTGCTTCTCTTATACAAGCCTCATTTTTAGCTGCACAGAAGAAAACTGCCCGGGCTTTTTTCCCCTGATGCTGTGCAAAGCATGATGGGATTTCTGATTTTGTTGTTCTCGTTCTGCTGTTTTGGTGCAAT
The DNA here is from genome assembly GCF_040937935.1 of Hyperolius riggenbachi. Lineage (NCBI taxonomy): Eukaryota > Metazoa > Chordata > Amphibia > Anura > Hyperoliidae > Hyperolius > Hyperolius riggenbachi. The sequence goes on along the minus strand of NC_090654.1, from coordinate 176,043,655 downwards.
TTTTTTTTTTTTTTTTTTTACATTTTGAATTTGACATTTGAAGCCTAGCGTGTGCAGCTTGGAGGGGTAATCAGGACACAGGACAGTTGGAACTGTGTCTCCTGCTCCTTGTCACCTCCTTTCAACCAAAAAGATGGCTGCCCCCATGACAAAGATGGCAGCCCCCATGAATCACAAACATTTGCCTGTTTTTTTAAAACAGGGTGTGTAAGAGATTATATTACCTATCTATTCTAATTAACATAACTAATGTAACTTGATGACAGTATGTTTGTTTAGGCTGAAGTTCCCCTTTAAGGTGGCCACACACCATACGATTTTTTAAATATCTGTTCAATATAAGAATTGCAATCAATTTTTCTGACAGATTGTAACATTTCAAAAATATGACCAATGTACCAATGTTCAATTTTTCCCCATGTATGATAAAAATGATTGGAAACTGAGAAAATTGCTAGGGTGTGTAGATTAATAAATTAACAAACACACACATACCATACAATCTTAAGAAAAGTTGAAAAAACATTTCCGGCATTCCGGATCAATAAAGAGAGAGAACGGAGGAAATCAGATCGGGTTTTTCAGTTGAATGAAAAAAAAGCTTTCCATTTTTTTTTCAGAAGATTCGATCATCATATTTATCGAATCGCCTTAAAATCGGATCATTTCATTGTATCGTGTGTAGCCACCTTTATGCTAGTTACACACAGATTTTGTAGCAGATTTATTGTCAGATCGATTATTTCCAACACGTCCAATCTGATTTCCTATTGATGTGAATGGAAAACATTCGGAAATTGATCAGGAAACAAACGAAAATCAGATCGGACATATTGGAAATAATTGATCTGCCAGAAAATCTCATGGTGCGTACCTAGCATTAAAGTGGAACCCAGATAGCGATCCAGAGACATCTACAGTTCCTGTGCAAGATGGAATAGTGCCAAAATTATTTCCACTGCTGCCCAGCCCCCGCCTTCCTAATTAGGCTTTGATAAAGTTGGAAAATATACCCCAACATTTGATTTTTTTTTTTTGTACCTCCAATCAGTGGTGACGTGACGTGATTTTTTGGAAAACTTTTACAATCCAGTGTATGTGCAGACTGCACATTGTATTTCAGAGTTTGCAAAGTTAGTACACACATTCAATCTTTATTGGCCAATTTTACCACCTCCATCCAACAGATTTTGGATGCTATGAGCAGATTGTGCAGAAGCTCTCATAATACAGGGAAGTGGTAACATTTTCCAATCAAAATTTGATTTGTGTATCAGGCTTTAGGTTGCACCCACACACATTCAATTTAGATAGACCAATCACTGGCCATTTTTTACAACCTTCACATAGTGTGAGGGCCAACATATTTTGAATACTATGAACAGATTGTGTAGATAAGCTCTCATACTACATGGACGGGGTAAAATAGGCCAATCAAAATTGGATGTGTGTGTGCACCCTTAGTTATGAATGGCATTACACTTTTTCACATAAAACAATGAAAACTGTTATAAAGCCTATCAGGTGTACGGCCAGAGCTGTGCAGCTTGGTCAGGTTGCTGCACAGCCCTCCAACTTTGCACACATCTGGCTCTGACCTCCTTTTAGTGTCCTTAATGGGACACTTTGCCGGAGGTATCAGATCGCTGCTGCAATCTTTTTTTGTTTTGTTTTTTTACTAGCAAAAGGGAGGCTGTTACCTCCCTCCCCCCTGTGCCGTCCTAAATCACCATAGGATGGCGATAGCCACTCATAGGCTTCAGCCTATGAGAGGCCACGCATTACGAGCCGCTCTGAGGGACAGCAGAATTTCCCCCGTACAGCGCTGCAGAAGATAGCAGCGCTGTACAAATGTAAACAGAGGGGAATGTTTTCCCCTATCAGCTCTCAACAGTCTGCTAGCTGCGATCGTGGCTAGCAGGCTGATCACGGTAACCCAGAAGGGAACGATCGCGCATGCGCGCACACATTCCCTGCTAACATACAGCAGGACTTGATGCCAATCAGCTTTAGGTGGTCCTGGGGCTGCCGCCGCGGTCATGCCTATCGGCGTGACGCGGTGGTTGGATAGCTAAAAGCTCTTTGAGATCAACCAAAAAAACAGTTTATGCTCAGATCGAGTGTTGTCCGAAAGTAAATCATTTATCCACATTTCACCATGTCTAACACAGGACTCAACTTACAAACAAATTCAACTTAAAAACACTATCTCCTGGAACATAACCTGTTTGTAAGTAGGGGACCGCCAGTACAACTTTTAAAAACACCACATATCAAGAGTTTTTGCATTAAATTACACTTTTCAGAGCGTTATGGAGGCTGCCATCTTGACATCCTGTTAAAACTGCTGGCATAGTGGCTGTAATGGCGATCATTTAGCAAACTACTCTCATAGAAAAAGCATACAAATCAGGTGTTCCAAATGCTTGTTCCAGAGAAGTGAATCAAAGCATTAGAGCCAGGAAACTAGCATTATACAGGGAGTGGTCATGTTAGCAGTCTCCACGGTTCTCTAAAGGCTCGTACAGGTTCTTGACTAAAGTCAGCTGAGGTGCTGATAATGACTGCCTCAGCCGATAATCAAGCATGCCCCCGACCCCAAACCACGAGCGATCCAACCAGGGAATCAACTCACCCGGCCAACTTCATTGTTCATGCCACTACTCCGCCCACCATGTCACATCACGCATGTGCCGCTCTGTACTGTGCTGTCCTGGCCGGTCGAGAGATGTCGCCCAAGAGGATGGGCGACATAAGTCAAAGCTGTGCATGCACCTTAACACAGGCATAAGGAGAGTAATCTCTACTTGCCTGAGAAGTGGAAGCTGTGCTGATTGGCAGCTAGAAGCTTTTATTTGCGAGCACAGCGCTACATATTAGGCGACCTTTCCAATCATCCCTATGGCTCATTATGTCTAAAAGGTGATTTCACTAGTAATATTGACATGTGCTTCTAATAGCATGCATTAAAATTTGACATGAGCATCAGCAGGCACCACCATCCTCCCCAGCACCTTCTCAGAGGGGGAACTGAAATAATCACATGGACCTCCAAATCCCTCAGTACTCATGTCTGCCGCCCTAGATTTTCAAATCTTTCTTAAAATGTTCCAGTATATATTTCCCCCTCCTGATATATATTATGTCTACTGAGACTCATTATCAGCAGCCTGTGCCGAGGCGAGTAAAGTTCAGCATGCAGGCTTGGCGGTAAATAAGAGATAATGATTTCTCTAGAACACGCCTCCCACACACTACAAGCCTTCAGTGAAAGTGCTGAGCGATGGATTCATGTCGCTGCTTCTACTGTACAACATTCACTGTGCAAACATCAACATCACAGGAGCTTACCTGCTTACCCAAATTCTCCAAATAACCAACTTTAGCAGCATAAACTTTCTTTAAAAAAGTGAACTTATAGCAACAATAAGGGCCATTTTCCACTAGCAGCTGAACTGCACGCTCAGTGAGCAGTTGCCAGGCAACAGCAAGCAGTTGTGAGAGTTCAACAGTTTTTCCACTGCCCATCAACTGCTCATGGAAAAGAGCCCTAAGGCCTCTTTTCCACGGGCAGTTGAACTGTGTGCTCAGCAAGCAGTTGCCAGGCAGCAGGGAGCAGTTTCCAGGCAGCAGTGAGCAGTTGTGAGCATTTGAGAGGCATTTCACTGCCCATCAACTGCCTGTGGAAAAGAGGCCTTACTAAACAAATGTTTGTCCCTAATCTTCTTTAATTAACTTGATAAGGCAAGTCCAACTGCACAACAGGAGAAGAGGCGACCAGGGGAGTATAAAACTTAGTTATAAATAAATAAAATAGAAATAAAGAGGTGGCTTACCTCTAGACGATATTGGATTGTATAGAAAACTGCATGTTTTATTATTATGGTAGTCCCCGGCTAACGAACGAGATAGGGACTGTAGGTTCGTTCTTAACTACCTAACGACCACTCGTGTGCTGTGTTGTGCGGCCCTGCAGCTTGGCCTTAAAGCTGCTGTGGCCAATTAACCACTTGAGGATCAAGCCTTTACCCCCCCCCCCCCCCCCCCCTAAAGAGAATCTGTATTGTTAAAATCGCTCAAAAGTAAACATACCAGTGTGTTAGGGGACATCTCCTATTACCCTCTGTCACAATTTCGCCGCTCCTCGCCGCATTAAAAGTGGTTAAAAACTGTTTTTAAAAGTTTGTTTGTAAACAAACAAAATGGCCACCAAAACAGGAAGTAGGTTGATGTACAGTATGTCCACACATAGAAAAATACATCCATACACAAGCAGGCTGTATACAGCATTCCTTTTGAATCTCAAGAGATCATTTGTGTGTTTCTTTCCCCCATGCACTGAAGTTTCAGGCTGCTCTTTTCTTCCTGCAAACAGCTTTGCCCTTGTTTGTAATTCCTCAGTATGTGAAAGCCCAGCCAGCTCAGAGGATGATTTATCCAGCTTGTAAAAGATAAGAGAGAAGAGAGAAGCTGCTCTAATCTAAATAACACACAGGCAGTGTGCAGAGAGGGGCCTGGAAGGGTGAGTTCATAGCAGAACCACAACACTGAAGAACTTGGCAGCCTTCCAGACACAGGCTGACAAGTCTGACAAGAGAGAGATAAGTTGATTTATTACAGAGATGGTGATAGTAAAACGTGCTGCAGTAAGCCAGAACACATTAGAATAGCTTTTGGAACTTGTAGGATGATAAAAAACAGGATGCAATTTTTGTTACGGAGTCTCTTTAAAGAGAATCTGTACTCTAATATTCTTACAATAAAAAGCATACCATTCTATTCATTATTTTCTCCTGTGCCCCTCTGTGCTGTTTCTGCCACTCTCTGCTGCAATCCTGGCTTGTAATTAACAGTTTTAGGCAGTGTTTACAAACAAACTAACCAGCTTCTAATAGGCTCAGCTAAGCATAGTGTATGAGTCATTCAGAGTATGCAGGGGGCCTGCAAAGGGTGTGTATCGCTTCTACCAATCACAAGCAGCCCTGCACATTCCACACAATCAAGCTTTAGCCCGACAAACAGGACAGATGAAAGATACATTGATTTATTACAGAGACAGTGCAGTTAGGAAAGACTGCAGTAAGCCAGAGCAGATTAGAACAGGCATAGGAACTTATAGGATAGAAGAACTAAGGCTGAAAAAATTGTTACAGAGTCTCTTTAAGGACCAGCGCTTATTACAGAGATCTGTGCTGGGTGGGCTCTACAGCCCCCAGCACAGATCAAACATTAGGCAGAGCGACCAGATCGCCCCCCCTTTTTCCCCACTAGGGGGATGATGTGCTGGGGGGTCTGATCGCTCCTGCCTGCGTGTGGCTGGCGGGGGTGTGCACCTCAAAGCCCCCTCCACCGCAGGATTCCCCCTCTCCCTCTCCTCCCTCCCTTCCCCGGAGATCGGAGGCTGCACAGGAACGGATCTGTCCTGTGCAGCCTCTAACAGGCTCCTGCCTGTCATGTGACAGCGATCCCCGGCCGCTGATTGGCCGGGGATCGCTGATCTGGTACAACGCTGCTACTGTTAGCAGCATTGTGCAAATGTAAACAAAGCGGATTATTTCCGCTTGTGTTTACATTTAGCCTGCGAGCCGCGATCGGTGGCCCGCAGGCTATTCACGGAGCCCCCCCGCTGTGAATTGACAGGAAGCAGCCTTTCCTGATTAATTAGCCTGCAGCCAGATCTGCGTCGCTGGTCCTGCAGCTACCACTTTGCCGACGCACGTTATGAGTGCGCGGTCGGCAAGTGGTTAAGTAAAAAATAGCCTGGTCTTTAGGGGGAGTTTAACACTGCGATCCTCAAGTGGTTAACCTGAATCTGTTCCTAAGTCGGAACAATGTGATATCTCTGTCCGCTGTACCTCTGTGCCCCCTGTGCTTCCAGTGTCCCCCTCTGTGTCACCTCTGCCCTCTGTGCCTGCTTATACAAGTTTAAAAGCCATTTTGTCTTTGAATTTTTTTAAATCAATTTTCTCAAAAACTACAAGCCCAATTAGAAAATTTTTGTGGGGGGGGGGGGCTTGTTCCCATGGAAACACTGAATCCATGCCGTTCATAAGTCGGGGACTACCTGTATTATTATTATTATTAGTATGCAATTGCCATGCAGTTATTAGTGAGCACCCCTCCTCCAGGTGGAGGAGTCCGCCTGGTACACTGTGGTCCTCACACAGCGAGTGCAAGGCCTTTTTTTACTAGAGGGTGCCCACCTGCTGATAGTTTAGGCACTCTCCATCTGCCTACTTGGCTTGCTGCCTACATAGCAACCCACCTTTGTGAGTATCTTTTTTTTCCTATCACGTTGCCATACAGCCTTTACATATTGCACCATTTGGGCTCTCGTCTCTGTATTTCTTTTAAAGTGTTCCAGCACCACACCACTCCTTAAATTGCTTTGTGAGATCATTAGGTCAGAACTATAACTTCCAGCTGTAAATGGACATTCACTAGTAAAGAAAATTCCTGCTTACAGTATTTCCAGAAGGCTCCAGCTGGGAGCACATTTAGGTGCATTTCCAAAGGTTTTAAACACATTTCAACAAACAACACATAATTGCTTGGTTCTCACATAAAAAAAGGTGTCCTGTCAGTTTTTGACAGTTGGCATCAGTTTTCCATATGTTTCTATGGCTGTCCTTACACATAAATCTGTACATTTCTGTTCTGGTCCAGTCCTATCGGTTTTGCATGTGTTTCTATGGGTGTGTTCACCCATAAAAGGCGTACATCTCCAGTCCAGTCAGGCAAAACTGATAGAGACCAGATGCAAAACTGACAGAACTGGACCAGACCGGAAATGTGCACATTCACGCGTTATCCACATTTAGAAACACTTGCTAATTTTTAACCTCTAGGCCGATGGGTGTGACTGCGGTGCCAGCCCCGGGACCGCCTAACGCTGATCAGTATAAAGTCCTGGGGGCGTGTTTTGCAGGAGATCACGTGCGCCGTCTATTTACTGTGTACAGCCAGGGCTTTAGAGTCAGAGTCTGAGCAGCTTTGGGTGCCTGGAGTCGGAGTCTGAGTCGGGAAAAAAAATGCACCGACTCAGACTCTTAATGAATTTAGACTGTAATTAAAATTGAAAATATGACAAAATGTTCTATTTCTCAGATAAGTCATCATAAATAATTTATATATACAATAATAGCTGTGCTTAGTCCACAAAAATGAAATAAACCAATCAAAATTAGTTACTTGTGCTGCTTCAATAAAGCAGTCCCCGTATTGTTAGGCTGCTTACACACTAAGACGTTACAGGCGCACGTTAGTGCGCCTGTAACGCACCCTCAACGCACAGCAATGTAACACAAGTGGGCTGTTCACACAGCCCACGTTGCGTTACATGTAACGTTGCACGTTGTTCGGAAAGTGCAGCATGCTACGGCGTTAGAGCGGCTATAGCCGCGTTAGACTGTTTGCACATGCGCAGTGGGGGGGTGAGAGGAGGCGGGGAGATGCTGCTACAGTAGCCGCACACATTGCTACTTAATATTCACTGCACTGGCGGCCGCTGATTGGCCGGCGGGACCACGTGATGCGGAGAGTCACTCTGGGAGACCTTATACGGATAGAGCCGCCTAACGCGGCTCACTCTACCGTCCTCTCCCGCACCACCATACGTTGCATTAGGTGCACGTTATGCGACCTTAACGTAGCACCTAACGCAACGTCTTGGTGTGCAAGTAGCCTTAAAGTCAGATATACATATCTGATTGTGACAGTACAGTATATGATGTGTACACAGGTATCTCATATATATACTAAATAACATCTATGCTGTAAGAATAAAGCCTGATGTGTAGCCGTGTCACTAATAGAGATGGTCAATGAGATGGAAATAATTCTGCGTTGATGCTGATTTATGCAAATCTATAAATGCTCTTTGCTCATGAAATCAAATAATTTGATATGTTGTTAAAATTTGGTTTGGTGACTACGAATTAAAGGGTACCTGAGACGGATGAAAAAAAAAAAAAGTTGTATGCATACCTGGGGCTTCCTCCAGCCCCCTTCAGGCCAATCAGGCCCTCGCTGTCCTCCTCCACCACCTGGATCTTCTGCTACGAGTCCCGGTAATTCAGCCAGTCAGCACAGTCTGGCTACGTGCCGCTTCCACAGCCAGGAGCATTCTGCACCTGCGCAGCACTATAGTGCGCACTACACCAGATTGGCTCAAGCACCTGGACTCATAGCAGAAGATCCAGGTGGTGGAGCAGGACAGCGAGGGACTGATTAGCCTGAAGGGGGCTGGAGGAAGCCCCAGATATGTATAAAACTTTAATTTCATCTGTCTTAGGTTTACTTTGTTACACAGTAGTACTATACATATGCACTCCCCACAGAGCTGCAGGGAACCCATTGATAACGTTGTGCACATTGAACACAGAAGTGCTGTCTACCACCCATAAATCTTTGCAAGATCCTGCACACAAAGATGCTGTAAACATTCAAAAGATCAGTATCTGCAAAAGATCCGTTCCTGCAAAATGCATTCATAGTCTATGAAATCTGCAGATCATCATACACACCTTGTTTAACAGACATTCATCTGCAGATCAGATCCACCAGGATGGATTTTCAGATCTGCAGATGATTGTCTGATCTGCAAATGAATGTCAGTTAAACAAAGTGTGTATGATCATTTGCAGATCTCATAGACTATGAATGCAATTTGCAGGAACGGATCTTTGGCAGGAACAGATGTTTTGCAGATACTGATCTTTTCTGCCTGTACAGCATCCGTGTGTGCAGCATCTTGCAAAGATTTTTTTCTGATGGGGAGTTCAGCTCCATAGAAAAGACTGTGTAGGTATGGCTCTCATACTACATGGAAGGGAGTAAAATTGGTCTGTGATCTTTCATTTTCAAAAGACTATGGTCTAATGTGTGTATGTGGCCTTACATGTACCCATAGTCACATTGCCTAGGGCCTGATAGATGTTCTTTATTCCGGTCTGTACCTTTTTCCAAGTACTCTTACCAAGGACTAGTTTTAGTCTATGACTAAAGGGAATAAATATGGCAGTCTATATATCCTTCTCACTTCAGTTGTCTTTTAAAATTCCTAAGCGTTGGCAGTTAAGAGACCAATTTCATGTTACATATTTTCAATCAACAAGATTGTAATATTCAAATTACAGGAGTCGGGGGAATCCTACACTGAGGAGTCTGGATTTTTGTACCGACTCCACAGCCCTTTGTACAGCGCTACGATCCTATGGCAGCACTGTACTGGGGATAGACGTGTCACTCGGCTGTCCCCTGGGGAGGCAAGACAGCGATCCACTGTCATACAATTATTTGATCGCTCAAACAATTTTTCGCTACAAATTGGACCATTAGACCACCTTAAGACCTTATAAGATTTCAGGAATGAGTAGAAAACTGAACCCAACACTAGCAAATCAGAGCCAATTAGCCAGCAGCTTTGTTTATTATCTTCAGGCTTGCTAATTGTCGACTAGTAGCTTTGAATTGCTAGTCTCCACTTCCTGGACAATGGAGATGTGCATGTACAGTAAATCCCTTCTCATCCCTGTTGATATGAATAAAACATATGAGTAATTTAAACCTGCGTGGCTATTTTTAAGTAGAATGGCAGAAACTTGTCCACCGCATACAATAACATTTGACCACAATTTTACAGAACAATCAACGTCCTTAACTGCAACAGCCCTGTGCAGTATCTTTCAATGGTGATCAGTCATTAGTAATCCACAGATTACATACAACTATTATTTATGTCTAAGGACACCTGTTCACATTTAGTTTCTACCGAAGACATTGGCCTCACTTCACTAAGCAGTTTAGACTAGTCTACAGATGGTTTTTAGTCTACTGATGGTTTGGTGTAATGTTTTAGACCTGGTCTAAAGCCTCATCTACACGCGTAGATGAGGCTCCGATCCGGCGGCTCGATTAGCCGCTGGATCGCCTCTTTCGCATCCCCGCTCGCGTGCCGATTCGATACCCGCTCGTTCCCGCGCCACTTATCTTCTGCTCGATTCCCTGCCATTGTCCCCTCGCAGGGAACGAGCAGGGAATCGGCGGTAGCAAGATCCGCCTTTTCGGATCTTATCAATCGAACTGCATCAGCGGCTCGATTGATAATCCACATCGCCGCCTCATCTACGCGTGTAGATGAGGCTTAACATTCAGTAATTACACAATTCACAAAAGCAAACAAGGAGTAACCACGCCCAAATTTTTCTGAGAGAGATTAGACCAGCTGATTTCTTGTCGGTAAAGTAATTCTGTGAGGTATTTTAGATGTGAGGATGGAACCTTTTGAATTAACTATGCAGGAGTTTAATTGTGTGCAGAGGAGAGCTCATCAAAGGAGAAGGATGTCAATCATAGCTACTCGTTTGTGAATTGCATCTTTTGATCATTTCCCCTGCTTTACCCACCTAATTACCAAATGCTTTATGCTGGGTACACTACTACTTCTGGCAGATTTACTGTCAGATCGATTATTTCCAACATGTTCGATATTATTTCCGATCGATTTCTGAGCATTTTCCGATAGATTTCCTATTTAAATGAACAGAAAACGTTCGGAAATCAGATTGGACATGTTGGAAACAATCGATCTGACAGTAAATCTGCTGGAAAATCTCATAGTGTGTACCTAGCATTAGACCAGGTCTAAAACATTAGGTAATATTGAATTCCCCTTTGATACAACTGACCAAACCATTAGTTGCTGCACGTTTGCGGTTTGCTTAAAACCTTAAACTGCCGGTGTGTACCAGACCATAGAGATACATTAGCCACGCGGATGCTGAGGCGGATGCGGCCGGCGGATCGCATCAAGATCCGCCCGGTGTGCACTGGGACTAAACTCTGTCATCCGCACCCAAAACCGCTAGCGTTTTGTGGATCTGCTAGCGGTTTTGGTGTGCACTGGGCCTCAGTGCAAGGTGTGTACACAGTTTATCATTGCATTCTGCTTGGCTCTAGGGAAGTTTCCAGTTTAGCCTCTCACTGTGTATAACAACGTCATTCAAAGTTTAGCATCAGATCTGTCCTTGAGGAATCTACAGACATACAGTGTTTTGTTCATCATCTGCTCTAATTACAGGTAATGAGAGTTCTGAATACTATGATTAAGCTTCACATATACACAAGAGAGAAGAAACCCTTTCCAGGCCTGTCACCATGAAACAAAGGTGACCCTCCCTAGATTGCACTCAGCCTCACTGCACACTGCTGGCTCCAACATCTACCTGTGCACAGGCCACACCTTGCCTCACCTGCAACATGCTGCAGACTGGCTGCAATCTCCTCACAGCACACTATAAAAACACCACACAAGGACAAAAGGATTCAGACAAATGCTCCTAAATCACTGCAAACATCCTATCACAACAAAGAGAACGGAGTGTGAAACAGACAGGGGTCACCTCTCTACAGTCACAGGTGTGCAAAAGGGTAGGCCTACTAAATAAACCTGTCTGGTCTGGATCACTTCGTACGCTGTATAGAAATGCAAAGCAATAGCACGCACACCACTGAACAATAAAAAAAATAAATAAATAACTTGTATGAATAAAAGAGCAATAAATCACATTGACATTTGAGTCAGGATATCCTTTACTGAAATCCTAATAATATCAAGCAGACTCTGCTGGGGGTAGGTGATGCTGTTTCAGTCACTGACAGAAATTAACCCCCTGGCTGAAAAATGAGAACTTGTACTACCTGGTTAGGTCACCCGGTTATTGAGATGTTTAACCCTTTCACATTCATTCAGCATCACTGGCTTGTCTGTAACTGATCCAATAATACTCTGCAGAAGACAGATTACCTGCACTGCAGAAATGAATGGATTCTTGCCCTCAGTTCAATCTTCAAACACACAGCAATGACCGCACTAGGTAAAGGCAGCCCAGACATGAAACAAGAGCCTATGGAAATGATTCTGTCCATCTTTTTTTGTTTTGTAAATCACAAGAGTCCTGTGAACTCCAATGAATAATTTACATCTGCCTAGAGGTCATCTGCAAATGCCGACTGGTCATTTGTAATCATTGCCTGTAAGAATTTCTAGTGGATTATTTATCACATAAGGCTATCATTTCATTATTCCTCTTTACCAAATCTCAGCCAGGACACTACGTGCATGAAGTTTGTATTCTCCCTCCATGTTTTCATTTTTCCAAAAACATACTGGTAAATTAGTCGTTAAGTTAGTTGTTGGTAGTGACATTTGACTATAGCAAGGTTCCCTAAACTTTTTCGGTCAAGGGCCGGGTCAACATACTTAAGACTGCTGGGGGGCCGGAGTATACATAAAATGATGTAGAAAAACATTGCATTGTACCTAGGTATTGTAGACAGCGTCTATTAACATGTGCAGCCCTAATGTCTCCCATTTAACAAGACCATTTTAACATGTGCAGATAGTATACCCCCCAACTCAGCAAGTGCAGTTATGTCACCAACACAGCAAGTGCAGCTATTGTGACCCTAGCATGGCAAGTCATGTGAGCCATAATGTCACCAAATGGCCTGCAAAAGCCTGCAGCACAATCTGAAGAAGTCTTTGCAGGCCAGACAAAGAAGCATACCCAGGTGACAACCTGCCGCACAATTGGACAACAGTGAATGACTTCTTTCTGGCTTCCATGTGAAAGGGTGGTGCCAACACCAACACGGCTATTCTATATGTGGGTTGCCAATATTTAAAGATGCAGCGGTCTGCATCTATAAGTAATACATGTTTTGTGTGAGGGGCCGGTAAAAAAAAGCTTCAGGGAGCCGCATTCGGCCTGCGGGCCTTAGTTTGAGGACCACTGGACTATAGTAAGGATTGTGGCAGTTGCGTTTTGAAGTGGGAACTAAGCCTTACAATTCCTGTGGGACGGTGAGGCTTAGTTCCCACTGCAAAACGCAACTGCTTAGCAATTGCGATTTTGAAATGTGATTTTCAGAGCAATTTTAAAAGGAATGTGCGCTTATTTTTGCACACATCTTAAGGCTGAATTGTCCTTGAAAAGGTAGAAAAATTTAGATTTTTTTTTTCTTTTTTTTCTTTTTACACATCAAAATGCTGATGTGAGAACACCCTCATAGGGTGGCAAATAAAAATCTTTGCAAGATGCTGTACACAAAGATGCTGTACACATGCAACAGATCAGTTCCTGCAAAATGCATTCATAGTCTATGATATCTGCAGATCTCGTACACATCTGTAGATTAGATCCACCATCATGGATCTTCAGATCGGCAGATAATTGTCTGATCTGCAGATGAATGTCCGTTAACCACCCTGGCATTCTATCAAGATCGCCAGGGCGGCTGCATGAAAGCCCACTAGAGGGCGCTCCTGCCACGAATTTCTGATCACCTCCGGCGTTCAGAAGTAACAAGAAGGGCCGCGATGAGCGGCCCTCGTTTTGCTTTTCTCGTCGCCATGGCGACGAGCGGAGTGACGTCATGGACGTCAGCCGCCTCCGATCCAGCCCTTAGCGCTGGCCGGAACTGATTGGTCCGGCTGCGCAGGGCTCGGGCGGCTGGGGGGGACCCTCTTTCACCGCTGCTCGCGGCGGATCGCCGCAGAGCGGCGGCGATCAGGTAGCACACGCGGCTGGCAAAGTGCCGGCTGCGTGTGCTCCATTTTATTTGGCGCAAATCGGCCCAGCAGGGCCTGAGCGGCACCCTCCGGCCGTAATGGACGAGCTGAGCTCGTCCATACCGCTAAGGAGGTTAAACAAGGTGTGTATGAGATCTGCAGATATCATAGACTATCGATAGATTTTGCAGGAACGGATCTTTTGCAGGAACTGATCTTTTGCAGATACTGATCTGTTGCATGTGTACAGCATCTTTGTGTGCAGCATCTTGCAAAGATTTTTATCTGATGGGGAGTTCAGCTCCATAGAATCGACTGTGTAGGTATGGCTCTCATACTACACGGAAGGGGGTAAAATTAGTCTGTGATCTTTCCTTTTTCCAAAGACTTATCTGATGTGTGTACCCACCTTTAGTCCATTCTGTTGAGCCCACTGGAGCAATTGTGATTAGGAATAATCACAAATTGCAGGACGTGCAGCATTTTGTGAGCGTTTGTGCTCAAGACAATACCTAAATCACCAGAAAACGCACCTCAAATTGCTTACACAAAACGCTAGCGCTTGCGATGGAACTCTGCGATCTGTAGTGGTTCCCAGCCTCTGAAACTTTGGAATAACTCGCAGTAAAGCAAGGGAACTGCCTAGACAGATTTCACATCACATCTCTACCACTGGGAAGTGACAACATCTGACATGCTCTATAATGTGCGTAGCCAGGTCTATTAAATGAACAGTTGTCTGAAAGATCTGTTGTTCAATTGATGGCAGGCAGGACTTGTCTGTGGCTGCCTTTGATGTGTTTAGCCTTCAGCACGCCTACTATAACATCTTGTTCACAGGCATTAGGATGATTGACACAGGCTGAAGCTGAATGAAGATTACAGAGTAATCTTGATTTGGCGTGTGAATTGGGCTGTTCACACAGGCATTAGAGAAAACCACTTGGTGTTCTGCTCTCAATGTTGTCACCTGTAAAGTTTGGGAAGTTGCTGCTGACTGTTTACACAAAACCTGTCAGAGGAAACTGGAAGCTGCCATTTTTGTTCCCCTTTAAAAATAATAACCGTCAAATGCCTGGGCACGCTGGCCTTTTCTGATTTATATACCTGCAACAACACGGCAGCCAGTAGTGTGAGAGTGAAGGCAGAACGCTTGGCACTTGGTCTAATTTAGGGGTCCCAGCAGGAAACCTCTTAGGTAACGGTTCTCCAATCACAGCATCCTCTACAGCACAAAGCATTGTGATTGGCCAAATACTGTGGGCGTGCTTTACTACTACAACCTATCTGAAACCTAGCAGTTGGAGAGGGTGCTGTCCACCCAATCACGTTAGTGGAATTTCCCTATGAGGTTTCCTGCTGGGTCCCCTAAACTAGAATAGCTGAGCAGGGCAGGTGTACAGTGGTTCTGACTTACAATTGAGAAAACAGAGAAGGATATTTCTCTTGCTCTAAACTGAGCAGCAATTCCTGAACTGGAACTTTGCACAGAACATGGTCAACAAGTTGCAAATAGTTACAAGTTGATGCAGAATTATGATAATAATGATTTATGCAGCTTGAAAAATGACAAAATGAAGCTGGGCTGGGAGCAGATTGGTCAATTTTCACATTATATACATTTTGTATTCTGCATCAACTTAAAATTATTTGCATCTCATTGACAATCCTTAGAAGAGTTACGTTTGATACTTGTCAATTTGATTAATCAGCTGTCAAATAATCTGTGGTGTCCTATTCTGATTAGCTCAGAGCAATATTCTGGTCAGTATGATTCAGCTTCTTTTGCAGCAAAAAAAACCCAAAACATTTAATCTCAGACTCAGGCCTGGTTCACACTGTACACTGTTACGCGCATTTAAGATAAGTGTATGGTGTGCAATATGCAAGGACATCAGAAATGCATAGACTTCTCACGTATGGGCTGCTGAATGCATTTTTGTCAAAGCACAGCACTGCCCCATTCATTGTCAGTGAATGGGATCAGCGACGCAACAGAAAGCAACGCAGGTGTTGTGCATTGCATTGTGAACGGACAACCACCTGCACTGCACAGTGTGAATGAGGCCTGACACTACATGGGCAGAAGACAAGCATGCCAAATCTGCAAATAGTATTTTCAAATGAGAACAAGGATAGCAGCCTACATACCCCTGTCACTACAGGTATGCTTTCACTTACATTAGTGGGTGACAGTCTAGTTTAGGGGACCCAGCAAGAAACCTCATAGATAAATTCTGCTAATGTGATTGGGTGGACACCACCCTCTCCAACTGCTAGGTTTCATATAGGTTGGCCAATCATTATGCTTCATGCTGTAGAGCGTTCTGTGATTGGATAACTATTCTCTATGAGGTTTCCTGCTGGGTCCCCTAAACTAGACTAGTGCTCACAATTGTAACTTAAGTGATGTTTTTAGGATTCTCCTATGTGTGCTCATTTAACATTTTGCCATTTAGAAATACTGTATACCTTATGGTATTCTATGACACTTTGCCTTTTCAAAGCATTTCAGAGCTTGGCAATCTATAAACTATTGCTATCAAGCACCAACCAAACCCCCTACATGAGGTGCACTTGCCATACAGTTAGTTGTCATTTACTATATAAAATAAAAATGAATGGCTAAGTGAACTAAGTTGAAGTTTCCCAAGTTAGAATGGAGTGTAGCTCTCAGTGACTGGTCCCCTAGCCCCAGTACACACATAAACAGCTGCTCACCTATAGACACCAGCTTGATGTTTTCCTTCTCCAGGAATTCCAGGGCCACAGAGACATTCTCCAGTTGCATCTGGCTGAAGGTTGGTCTCTGGTGGTACTTTCTGTACATCCTCTTCTGGCTCAGCACCTCCAGGAGGGCAATAAGTCGTAGCCCATCGCTCAGGTCGGTCTGCAGGTTGCCTATCCTCTTGTTAACACATTTCAGGTGCTCATTGCACCAGCGGGTAAAGGTGTTCTGCTGAATCTTTTTCCACGGGGCATCCTCAGCCAGGTCCTTCTCAGTCACCGGCATTGTGCACTGTGCTGTGTGCAGAAGATGAGGGGAGAAGCGGCTACTGCTGCCTGCTGCTATGTGCTCTGTACGAGGGAGCTGAAAGCTGCTGTCTCCTGGCTCCAATACTTCTCTGCACATGTGCAAAACTACTCCTCCTCCTCCTCGTCTTCCAGGTTCTCCCACCTCTGCTGCTCAGTCATTGCTGGACCATCGGTGCCACCTACTGGGTGTCCTGCGCTTCTAGCTATGGCTGATACACACTAGCCAGTACATCAATACCAACCTGCTCTGAATTCTGCCATACTCTTTCCTCTCCTATTCCTTTATTCCAAAACTGCGCTGAGATCGGGATTCTTTTTTAAAAAATTGCTGAAACTAGTTTAGTACCTACTGATTTTGCAATATATAATAGCATCTGTGGTAAGTAAACTTGTCTGATGTAATTTACAACATAGTTAAAGTAAACCTGGGGGGGGGGAGGGGGAGGATTTACAAAAAATGATACATGTGGCTTCCTCTAGGCCCCTCCAGGCTGATCACTCCCTCGCTGTCCTTCTGCGCACCCTGGATCCTTTGCAATTCTGCCCTTAAATTCCACCAGTCTGGGGCGTTCTGAGCATGCAGGGCCTGGCTGCGAGTGGGCCCCCATCGCGCTCCCGTTGCCGGGAGAACACAGGCGCAGAACACTCTCGGGAGGGGGAGCGCACACAGCTGGACTGTGCCAACTGGCCCAGACTTGAAGGCCTTTCGAAGCCGAATTGTGGACGATCCAGTCGGTGCGCGGATAAGGAAGGCGAGGGAGCAATCAGCCTAGAGGATGCTGGAGGAAGCCCCAGGTGTATAATTTATTTTCTTTTAATCATCTCAGCTACACTTTAAGTCAGTCAATAGGGTGTTATGTCAAAATACTATACTTTATCAGTTTATACTACCAGCCAGCCAATATAGGTGTCCCTAGTGGTCAGTAATAGGGGCTTCTGGGGCAGAGTATAGTTAGCTAGGAGGGCTGGCTGGGACTTGTGTTGCATTACTAGGGGCTGCTGGGGCATGTAGTGATACTATACACGGTATAGGAGGCAGGGCCGGATTTGCACTCTTTAACGCCCTAGGCCACTGCCACCAGCCACCCCCCTTCAGTATAGGTAGCGAGATGACCCCTTCCCTCTAGTATAGGTAGCCTGATGACCCTACCCCCCCCCCCCCCCCCCCAGTATAGCTAGCCAGATGTCTCCTCCCCCTTTCCCTACAGTATAGGTAGCCAGATGACTCCTCCTCCTTTCCCTCTAGTATAGGTATTCAGATGACCCCTCCCCTTCCCTCTAGTATATGTAGCCAGATGACTCCTCCCCCTTTGCCTCCAATATAGGTAGCCAGACTGCTCCCTTAATCCCTCCTCCCCCCTCCCCCCCCCACCTCTCAGTATTGGTAGCCAGCTCATTTCTCTGCTCGTCTCCAGTGCAAAAGCTTCCTCTTCCTTTCCGTCTCCAATGCTGTCCAAGTCCATAGCCGCCGGCCACAATGCAAACTTGCACAGAGAGCAAGGTGGCAGCTGCACCGGCGGCTAGCAGCAGAGTACTGTGGTCAGGCGCTCGCCTGATCTTCCTGCATTGTAGCATTTGCATGCTTGCAAATGCTGCACGAGTTTAGCTTGCTGCTTTGGTGCCCTTCCTCCTGTGGTGCCCAAGGCCATGGCCTAGGTGGCCTTGGCCTAAATCCGGCCCTGATAGGAGGGCTGGCTGGGACTTGTGTTGCATTAATAGGGGCTACTGGGGCATGTAGTGATACCATACAGGGTATAGGAGAGCTGGCTGGGACTTGTGTTGCATTAATAGGGGCTGCTGGGGCATGTAGTGATACCATACAGGGTATAGGAGAGCTGTCTGGGACATGTGTTGCATTAATAGGGGCTTCTGGGGCATGTAGTGATACCGGACAGGGTATAGGAGAGCTGGATGGGACTGGTGTTGCATTAATAGGGGCTTCTGGGGCATGTAGTGATACCATACAGGGTATAGGAGAGCTGGATGGGACTGGTGTTGCATTAATAGGGGCTTCTGGGGCATGTAGTGATACCATACAGGGTATAGGAGAGCTGGATGGGACTTGCATTGCACTGATAGTGGCTACTTTGTTTCCTCTGAGAGGGATCTCTGGTGTTTTAGTGGTGAGCAATCACCGACGGTAACAAACGACCAATATCTGGAGTCGTCATGATCCATCCTGTTTGCTTTTTTCAACCAGCGATCCTTCATCAAATGGAGTGTGTACAGTTAAACCAACATATAATGAACTTCTTGTGTACAGCGCACAACTTGCCTCAGTCAATCGTTCATAATCGTTCATGTTCGTACAGATATCGATTGTTACAGTTAATTGCACCGCAGGCATTACTTCTTTCTTGCATCGTTTATGTGTGTATACAGGTCAGTCGTTAACCTTTGCCAATAAACTGTTGGACAGCGTTCATTTAGACCAATTTTAGTCTGAGGTTTGCAATGTACCTTTAAAGGGATACTATCAATACCCAAGTGTTCTAAAATGACAGTGTGCAAATAATGTCTAAGTAGCTGTGTAAACATTTTCCTACTTTTCATGTTAAATATCAGAGGCAAAAACTGTAATTTATTGAGGGTAGGATTTAGCTATATTGGGACAAATCAATTGCAGAAGGGGTGTCTGCTTCAATGCACAGCTAGAGTTGCATATCAAACTCTGAAAGCAAAAACAGTATGAAAAGCTGTGACAATTAGTTACATTTCCTCTGCTCTCTTCAGACACTTCAGTCAGAAACACAGGACACAAGAGTTGCAGCTGTTGGGAGCTTTCTCTCTCTCTGTCACACACAGAGCTACACATAGAGTTAACTGATTAAGTGTGAGGGGAATTTCCCCTCTCCTCATGGCTCAGTCAGCTGTCAGTTTTTGTCAGTAAAGTTTGAAAGTATTTTGCGAACAGTAAACAAAGAAGTTGCTACTAAAAATGTATACACCAGTGGTGCTCACCGCCAGGTCGTGATCACGCTTATGCGTGGATTCACGACCATTTTGACGCATTCCGCCTCGGACACGCTAAGCCGTGAATAGATTTTCAACCACGAAAATCTGCTTCGGCTTCGCGTGAATGCGGACAGAAATCCGCATTCACGCTCGTGAAACCCGGCGCTGAAGTCGTGGTTAGCGGAAATGCGTCAAACTATGCGGAAGTGACACATTGCAGGCCAATCAGAGGGCCCCAGCCAGGCCCTAGCAACCAATCACAGGAGGGGAGCTATGCCCTCCCCTCCTGAATATAAAGCAGCGGCCATGATGGAAAAGCTCTGTCCTTGCTAGACTGTGGTGCTGAGAGGATTATCTCCAGGCCATTGTTGTTTGAGCAAGTGCATTTATTGTGTTAAAAACAAAGCGTTTTTTTTGCTAACACTGCTCTTATACTGGACACAGTTAGCTAGTCAGTGAGTGATTGCTTGTTAGTTGTAGTCAGTGTAGTGTAGTGGGAGTGTGGGAGTCTAGTGATTATTTAACTGTGTGTAGTGCAGGCAGGTTCAGTGCTGCAGTGTAGTGGGAGTGGGGATTATCTGTGTGTAGTGCAGGCAGGCAGGTTAGTGCAGCTGCAGTGTTCACTTGTATATTCCAGTGACAGTTATACACTTGTACTATTTGCAGGCAGCCAGTCACACCGCCGGCGCCGCCACTCTCTGCCAGCACTGTTCATTCATTCTGTCAGTGACCTTGTGCCGTGCCGTGCCCACTGCTCGCTCGCTGGCATATAAGCATCTCATTACACACTTGTATATTATTTCAGTGACAGTTATACACTTCACTTGTACTATTTGCAGGCAGCCAGTCACACCGCCGGCACCGCCACTCTCTGCCAGCGCTATTCATTCTGTCAGTGACCTTGTGCCGTGCCCAGTGCCCAATGCTCGCTCGCTGGCATATAAGCATCTCATTACACAGTGTGACATCCTTGTGTACCCACTGCATCCTTCAGTGACCTAGTTGTATATCCAGTGCCCACTGCATCCTTCAGTGACCTTGTACTGTGCCCACTGCATCCTTCAGTGACCTAGTTGTATATCCAGTGCCCACTGCTGTGCCCACTGCATCCTTCAGAGACCTTGTACTGTGCCCACTGCATCCTTCAGTGACCTAGTTGTATATCCAGTGCCCACTGCTGTGCCCACTGCATCCTCCAGTGACCTTGTACTGTGCCCACTGCATCCTTCAGTGACCTAGTTGTATATCCAGTGCCCACTGCTGTGCCCACTGCATCCTTCAGTGACCTAGTTGTATTTCCAGTGCCCACTGCTGTGCCCACTGCATCCTTCAGTGACCTTGCTGCTGCTGCTGAACTGAACGCCCGCTTTGTCCTCCTCCTCCTCCTGACTCAGTCGCTACCATGGTACCACCAATGCACTCTGTCTGCGTTATCACTGCCCGGGTCACCGGGTGCATTTAATTTTTTGGCCAGCACTATGACACTGTGCTACTACTACTACCACCAGTATGTTGCCATGGTCCTTCTGTGCTGCTGCTGCTGAACTGCCCGCCCACATTGTCCTCCTCCTCCTGACTCAGTCGCTTCCCGCTGCTGCACTCTGCGTTCACAGTGCCCGGGTCACTGGGTGCATTTAATTTTTTGGCCAGCACTATGCCACTGTGCTACTACTACTACCACCAGTATGTTGCCATGGTCCTTCTGTTCTGTGCTGCTGAACTGACCGCCCGCATTGTCCTCCTCCTCCTGACTCAATCGCTTCCACCAATGTACTCTGTCTGCGTTTACACTGCCCGAGTCACCGGGTGCATTTAATTTTTTGGCCAGCACTATGACGCTGTGCTGCTACTACTACCACCAGTATGTTGCCATGGTCCTTCTGTGCTGCTGAATTGACCGCCCGCATTGTCCTCCTCCTCCTGACTCACTCGCTTCCACCAATGTACTCTGTCTGCGTTCACACTGCCCGGGTCACCGGGTGCATTTAATTTTTTGGCCAGCACTATGACGCTGTGCTGCTACTACTACTACCAGTATGTTGCCGTAGTCCTTCTGTGCTGCTGAACTGACCGCCCGCATAGTCCTTCTCCTGACTCAGTCGCTACCACCACTGCACTCTGCGTTCACACTGCCCGTGTCCACTGACAACTCTGCTGCGATGTCATTGCTAATTGCTGCAAAAAAAAAATAAAAATACAAAAACCTCTCTGGGGCCTTTTTGGCGTCAGCCACTCATCCTCCTCCAGCGGTACCTTCGCCGCCAAGTGCCATTGGAACTCGCCTTCACCTCTTTGATTGCTTAACGCGTATATCCCTTTTTAAAACCACGTATTACCAATTAATAGCCCCATTTACAGTGGTGATTTGTCTTTAAAAGCCATTAAAAAAAAAAAAATTGGGGGGGGGAATTTTTTATGTTGAAGTTATGTTGCCCCTTATCACCTTGATAATCCATGCAATTTGGGGGATTGTAGCATGTATGGGGGCTTTGTTATTAACGTTAAAAGAAATTCCGCCTCCGGGCGGGAATCCACGCGATTACGCCATTCACGGCAGAAAATCTGCGTGGTTGCGTGGAAGCGGACGAAAATCCGCATGCGGCGGGGCCGAATGCGGATTTTTTTTTGCAACCACGCGGATTGCCGAATTCGTGGATGAGGCACATCCGAGCACCCCTGGTATACACCAGTACTTTGCAGCACTTCCCAAACAATTCCTGTGTCAATTGAAAAAAATATGTGAATCGATAGTATTCCTTTAAACCTAAAACTGAACAAAGCAAATCTAAAGAACAATCAGGATGAGTGAATGGAAACAGTGTATAGATATCCACTTACCAGAGGGTAGGAGAGCTTGCTTACAAATAATTGTAAGCAAAGTTTACTTATGCAGTCTGTGGTCTAACTGCATCTGGGACTGCTGCTGCTATTTTTAGTAGTCCAGGCGCAAAACTGTTCTTATTCAAATGTGCATATAATCTTGGGAACTGTCCTTACACTTTCAACCCCCAAAACCCCACAGCACGAAATCCTTTGTGGAATTACAAGTATTGGAAATGATGTCTTCTTACATGCTGAGGGCTTGCAGCTGCACAAGTAAAGTCATAAATCATGCTTTATGGGACTACAAGTCTCATCGTTCTGCAACAGGATTGTCTGGTTATTGTAGTTCCACAGATGTGATTGTGCGCTGTGTGGTTTAAGAGATAATAGGGAGCAAGGGGCAGTAGATTAATAAGTCAAAGAAGCAGCACAGCCTTTGAATATATTTCATAACTGACCTAAGGTTATCATGGTGCAGCCCTCAGAAAATATGTGAAAGTTAAATAACTATATTTATCTCTCTATGTGTACATTCTGGGATTGTACCAACATCAGTTATTTAGCAGAGCCACCCCTCTTCGCACTCTTTGTTGGCACGTAATGCGGTAGGGATGTCTTGACACCCTGGAGAAAAGGAAACACAAAAAGGACAAGAGCCCAATAGCGTGATACATTTTAGTAAAGGTGTATATAGTGGTAAAATGAAAACTACTCACAAAGACGGGTTGCAGAGGAGCAACCGACCGCAAGAAGCGGGTAGAGACCATAAACCCGACTCCACTCGGGGTGGTCCAGCCGGACTTGGTGGCAGTCATTCTCTTAGGAAAACTCAACAGTTGTCCTCTGTGGTGTGAACCACATGCAGTCTGTCTGAACCTCTCCAACAGGATATGTCAGGGGGTATATAAGCACAATATGGGTGAAAGAGGCTCCCTGGTTCTTCAAAAACACATAAAAAATGCACATAATGAAAGTCAATGGAAACGCAATGGTATGCGCTTTTTACATGAGCTTTCCATGCGTTTTTTCTATGGGTTTTTGGTAAAAAAAATTGTTTTCTGATGTATTAAAATGCAAAAGAAAAACACAATACACAACACCTATGCAGTGAAAAAACGCTAACGCAAAACCCACCAAAAACGCACACGACATAAAACACAGCCTTTCATTTATTCAAGTATTTATATAGCGCTGACATATTACGCAGCGCTGAGAGTTTAGAGTTTATTGTCTTGTCACTAACTGTCCCTTAGAGGGGCTCACAATCTAGTCCCTACCATAGTCATATGTCTATATCATGTAGTGCATGTATCATAGTCTAGGGCCAATTTTAGGGGAAGCCAATTAACTTATCTGTATGTTTTTGGGATGTGGGAGGAAAACAGAGTGCCCGGAGAAAACCTACGCAGACATGGGGAGAACATACAAACTCCTTGCAGATGTTGACCTGGCTGGGATACGAACCGGGGACCCAGCGCTGCAAGGCAAGAGCGCTAACCACTATGCCACCGTGCTGCCTATGTTATTGTATGTTATGTGTGCACCTACCAAGACGTTATTTGGAAGTTGCAAAGTTTACACATTACTTAATCTTTTTTATTTTCCTCAGGTCCTGTTCTTAGCCTTGGTATATATTTATCTAAAAAGCTGTGTTATTTGGTTATTTTCATACATTATCATGCCTTAGGCCTCTTTCACATGGGAGGGGCAGTGAATTCACTATTTGCTAGCGTATGGCATGGACGTTGGAAAGGTGTGTACATGTAATTAAGGGGATGGGAAATTTGGGCACAGGATAAAGCCGAAAAACGTCTCACTCTGCTCCTGCAAAAGTCTCAGCAATCTTAATCAGAAAAGGATTAAGATGAAATGGGACCCTAGGCAAGAAAGCATTGTTTGTCCACAGTTGGTGGTCACCTGGCTTTTTTAGCTAGATTTGGTGGGGGCTAGCATCTATCAGGACCCTAGACTCTCTCCAGGCCCTAGGCAGCTGCCTAGGTTTGCCTTGTGGATAATCTGGCTCTGGCATTAATTACTATTCCCCCTAGGCTTCCATGGACTCTGGGGTAAGACATAATTCACAAACCCAGTATAGCCAGCCTCAGGGGGTAGTGTAGGAGGGGGCACACAACTCATTTAGCTATCATTTCCCTGTTGTGTTTGAAGCAGAAAGAAATAAGAAAAGGGGATACATGGCAGTGCCTGCAAACCAGATAACTAGAGATTAAGGTGTAAGGGGGTTGGGGGCCAGGGGTCTAGTCCTGGGAAGAAGTGAGTGGACTCACTTGGAAAATCCCTGCGGCGCGCCAAAATGGGCGTGGTCAAGTATAACATGGGTGTGGTCATAGGTGAGTCCAAACATACATGACCTTAGCAGTGATGTAAAATGTCTGCTGAGGAAGTTTGAGCTTTGCCGTAGTGTATTCCCAAAAAAATAGGTGTTTACCTGACAGCATTTCACCAAAAAGACCTCCAAAATACAGATAATATGGAAGTGGTTCCCCCAAAATAGACAATGTGGCAGCAGCAGTTCCCCCAACATACACATAATTTGGAAGCAGTTCCCCAAAATACGCGAAACCTGGCAGCGGATCACCCAAAATACACGTAACACCCAAAAGACATATAATCTGGCAGTAGTGGTCCCCCAAACATACACAATTTTGCAGCAGTTCACCAAAATACACGTAATCTGGCAGCAGCCGTTCCCCTAACATACACATAATCTGGCAGCTGTTCCCCAAATTACATAACAGCGGTTCCACAAAAATGCAGATAATCTGACAGCAGTTCCCCCAAAATAGGTACCCCCAGCATAGGTAGCCAGGTCTTTAGGTGTCCCCAGTATAAGTAGCCATGAGTATAGTAGTCCCCAGTATATGTAGCCGGAGGTATAGTTGCCTAGTATATGTAGCCAGGGGTATATGTGCCCAGTATATGTAGCCAGGGGTATATGTCCCCAGTATATGTCTCAGTATATGTAGCCAGGGGTATATGTGCCCAGTATATGTAGCCAGGGGTATATGTGCCCAGTATATATAGCCAGGGGTATATGTGCCCAGTATATATAGCTAGAGGTATATGTGCCCAGTATATGTAGCTAGAGGTATATGTGCCCAGTATATATAGCCAGGGGTATATGTGCCCAGTATATATAGCCAGGGGTATATGTGCCCAGTATATATAGCCAGGGGTATATGTGCCCAGTATATATAGCCAGGGGTATATGTGCCCAGTATATATAGCCAGGGGTATATGTGCCCAGTATATATAGCCAGTGGGATATGTGGCCAGTATATATAGCCAGTGGGATATGTGCCCAGTATATATAGGCAGAAGTATATGTGCCCAGTATATGTAGGCAGGGGTATATGTGCCCAGGTAGCCAGGTGTGCCCCCAGCAGGAGGGGAGCAGCGCAGAGAAGGAGAGCTATGGAGACAGTGGGGAAAGGCTGACGTCTCAAGCCCCCCCCTCCCCCCCCCCTTCCCTCACCTTCGTGCTCCCCTTCCTGCCTCTCCCCTCCGGTGTTTTCAAATGTCGGGCCGGCGGCTAATGTGGGCGGAGACTTACCGCGTTCCAGCTGCAAGGGACGCTCCGCTCTGTGTGCGGCTAGTCTGGTCTTCTAGCCGCACACAGAGCGGAGTGTCCCTTGCTGCTGGAAGAAGGTGGTAAGTCTCCGCCCACTTTAGCCGCTGGCCTGACATTTGAAAACACCAGAGGGGAGAGGCAGGAAGGGGAGCACGAAGGTGAGGAAAGGGGGGGGGGGGGAGGGGGGGGGAACGTCCGCCCTTCCCCGCTGTCCCCATAGCTCTCCTTCTCAGCGCTGCTCTCCTCCATACAAGCCAGGGTGGACGGCGTCCACTCTCTGAAAAAAGCAGGTGGACGCCGTCCACCCGCGTCCACACAGGTCTCGACCCCTGTTGGGGGCCCTGGGACGCCTAGTGTAATATCAGTGTGTGACAACTGGGGTGGAAGGGATGGAGGGGCGCACTTTGATGTCTCAGCCTTGGGTGCTGGAGGATCTTGTCCTAGCTCTGTAAGGGCCTGTACACACTGCTGCGCTTTTAAAATTGCATGCGATTTTAAAATCGCAAGCCTTCATGAGAATAGAAAAAGCGCATCGCACCAGTGTGTACAGGTCTTCACGATGTTCATTATTTTTCAAAAGACCTTGTGATTAAAAAGCGCGTGCGATTTGAAAAGCGCAGCGCAAGCGCAGCAGTGTGTACAGACCCTTAAACGATACTTCTCTGCACACTCCTAAATATATAATTTGTGTAGTGTTGACATTTTACAGAGGACATAGCCATGTTACAGACTGTCCCTCATGGGAGCCAACAATCCAATCCGGACCATAGTCATAGTCTAAAGAAACCCATTAAAGGTACAATTCTCTTGAATGAATGACTTTGTAATCTGATAACAAAGATGGGAAGGATAATTTCAGTTGAAATCGGTCCGCTGGACTTACTGGCCACTGGCAGGGAAACCAAACTATAATACGATTGTTTTTGTTGATAAGCAACATCACCGCCCTCTGTCAGGCAATTTAATCTATGTTATCAGATTGGAAAGTCAGTACCCTATGTCAATTTTACAGTTCGGTTGATACTGTATGATCAATGAGAGTCTAATAAATCTGGCTTGCATGGAAATGAAATGTGAATTGAATACCGCTTGTAATAAGGCCAATCAAAATCTTCAGGAAGTGCTTTTAATAAGCCTAGGTCCAAGCTGCATACAATTTGCATGACATTTGAATGCAAGTTGGAATTATAATTCCCTGTCTGTACTCTTAAAGAGAACCAGAAATGAATCAAAGAAAAGCTTTTAAACATACCTGGGGCTTCCTCCAGCCCCATACGCACGGATCGCTCCCACGCCACCGTCCTCCGCTGCCTGTATCCGCCGGTACCGGGTCCCGTCATTTACGACAATCGGCCAGTCGGACGCGGCCAATTGTCCACATCACAGGGGCTCCCTCCATATACTTACGCGTGCGGCTGCATACTACGCAGCCACATGCGTAAGGGTATGGAGCGAGCCCCTGTGCATGCGGAAAATTGGTCGCGTCCACCGGCAGTGACGGGAGCCGGTACCGGCGATAGAGGAAGCGGAGGATGGCGGCGTGGGAGCGATCCAGGCTTATGGGGCTGGAAGAAGCCCCAGGTATGTATAAAAGCTTTTTCTATTTTTACTGTTCATTCCTCTCTGATTCCCTTTAAGGCCATTTTTTGTGGGTAAACAAGTTATTTGTGGAATGTGGGAAGAAACCAGAGTACCCAGAGAAAAGCCACATAAACATAGCAAACTCCATACAGTTATGCTCTGCTAAGAATCAAACCTGGGACACAACTGTGGGGAAACCATGCTGTGTGTCACATTTGACACACTGTGACGTTACCCTGCAGTGAAAAAACAGTGTTACCAAACGCTGCCATCCGGCTGCCTGTAATTGCAGCCAAATCGCATGTGTGGCTAGCTGAACTGTTTGACAAATGAGCAGTTTAGCGTCTGTGGGGAAAAAAGGCCAAAAGCAGCCGGTGAGACATAGGCAACAGTAGCTTTTCTTATTTGTCCTTTTTTATGTTTTTGCAAACACTTTTTTTCTTTTTGCAAACAAAAAAAAAATCAGATGAGCAGGTGAAAAGTCCTTGCCTATACTATATGGGAAGTATTTGGCAACTGAGTTCATCCTATCGGGGATGGATGTGATTTTTTAATTAGGCAATGATCCTGTCTACTCATTTTAGTACTCGCCAGCGCTTATTGCTTGCAAGTATTTGAATTGCATAAGGCACATCCCAACTTGCGTAAATAAATCCATGGAATAATTGCACAAACTACCCTGGCTGAAGTTTTAGACAGAAATATTTTGAGCTGAAGACTGTACTTTTTTGTTCCTCTGTAACTGCATAAAATGTGGGTATTTTTACTAAAGTGTGGCACAGTGGTGGAGTGGATAGTGCTCCTGCCTTACTTACCTATCTGATGACTGGAAGCAGATATGAAGATGCCTCTGAAGCAGGACCTACAGTATGCAGGCCAGGCTTGGCCAATGCCATAGAAAAGCTGAGGTCAGAAAATGCAAAGGCTAGTAGATTGAATATCAATAATTAGCTATTTTGGGCTGGACAGGCTGAATGAAAAATTGTGTGGGCTAAAAATGATTGCAACCAACCAGTTTCATATTTGCTAATGTAAATCTCTGATTGGCTGGATAGAATCACATATGCCACTTCCTGTTGTTTTTCCTGATTTATTCCAAAGAGCAAAAATAAATACCTCTCAACCCTCACTAAACTGCTAGTGGTGCAGAAGGAAGCCGGCCACTTGGTAAAGGCAGTTGAAGCAGGAAAAGTGCACAGCTCATTCAATGGTATAGTAGAATCCAGTTTTATTGTAACATCCAGATCAGAGCCTGTGAAATTCTAACGCTTCAGACAAAGTAACCTTAAGCATGACAGCTGATGGTGGAGGTGCTCATCACTCTTCAACAGGTCAATAAAAACCACTAAAAAGTGCCTGCTAGCCAGCTTAGGTTTAGACTCCACATGTCCTTGAAGTTGGGAGCCCTCCGTGCAGCTAATTGTGGATAGGGACCCATCACCTCCATTATCTTGGGATTGAGCTCAAGCAAATGCCAATGGTTGGCCATTATTCACCCGAGTGGGCCCCAATGATGGGTACGGGTCGTACTGGGTCACCAGCCTCACATGACCATCATCCACCCTCCTGGGTCGATTGCTGACTGTGGACAATAGGGATTCTCTGGGTGTGGTCACGGCCCGCTGAACTGCTCTATCAAGGATTGATTTATCATACTCCATTGTTGGACTCTCGTATACATGTGCCCACACTCACCCCTGTCATTGATCCAATTCCTGCAGACCAATAAACTATTGTCCCACAGGAATTCCCCTGATTAGCGACCAAGGGTTAAAGCTGGATGCATGCAACAGGGTCTTCTCTGCTGTGGTCTTTCTGAACATACTTGTCTTTTTGCTCTCCACGTCCTTGGTTATCATAAGATCCAGAAAGCTTATCTGGTACTCATCAACCATAAGTGCCAGGCAAATATTTCTGTCATTTGAATTTACAGTAGATGATCAAGAAATACCGCAAGCTCACTTCTCATACCTGGCCAGACCAGGAGTATCCCATTGATGTACTCAATCAGGACAAAGCATGCACCCCAAAAGCCGTGTTTTCATACACCTCCCTGCATTACCACAGGCCAAGCTGTAGACATGCATAGGCCAGGGTGCACACTGCACCCATCGACATACCCCTGATACGATGATAACAAGTAATCCGAAAGCTGAAGCTGTTTATCATCAGGACCATCTCTAATAGGTCTAGGATTCTCTCAATGTGTACTAGGATTCTCTCATCGTGTACCCCTCCAATGTGTTTCAGGAAGAACTCCACCACCGCTAAACCCACATGATGTGGGATGGAGATGTGTAGCCCCTCTTCATCTATCCCCACAAGAAGATCCCTGGGGAGGACCTGAAGACCATCCAGTAAGGACAACACATATCTTGTGTCTCTTGCATAAGAGGGTAAACCCTCTACCAGATGTTTAATGAAGGGTCTCCCCGATGGATGGCCCAGGTTCTTGTGTATCTTTCGAATAAGGTACAGAATGGGAATTCTGTAATCGTCCACTTTCATGAAGCTTCATTTATTAATGTTGATTACCTCATCCTGATAAGCTCTATCAAGTTGGTCATTCAATTTCTTAAAGGAACACTGTAGGGAGAGGGATATGGAGGCTGCCATGTTTATTTCCTTTTAAGCAATACTAGTGGCCTGGCTATCCTGCTGATCCTCTGCCTCTAATACTTTCAGCCTCAGACCCTGAACAATCATTCATATGCAGCAGATCAGGTTTGTCGGATCTGACAAGACTAGCTGTATGCTTGTTTCTGGTCTGATTCAGACACTACTGCAGCCAAATAGACCAGCAGGGCTGCCAGGAAACAGGTATTGCTTAACCTCCCTGGCGTTATTATTATTTCTGGATTTTAGAGAATTTTCTGAACGTTTCAGAACCTAAAACCAGGAAAAAAATCATGCCGCCAGAAAGCCAGCAGCAGCCCCTGCACTTACTCACCTCCCTGGAATCCAGTGCTGCTGGGTGGACTCTGTAGTGAGATCACTGATGGCGATCTCACCAGAGCCTCTGTGGAGAGGAAGAAGATTAGCTGCCTGCATCTGGATCCGCTGGGAGGTGAATAAAAATGCCTGCTATGCACCATTGCTCTGCATTGAGGTTAAAAAGAAACAAATATTTAGCCTCCATATTTTTCTGACTTCTGTTGTCTTTTAACTGTAACAGGAAATGGGTTGTCCAAAAGTATTAAAGGATAGGTGTGAGTTTAAAAGAATACAAAAACCCAGATCTACTTCCAGCCCCTAGCAGCCCATCTATCCCTCGGCATAGCTTTGCATTTTCTGCGCCTGCGTGAGTGTGCAGCTTGTGAGCATGTTCACATGGCCTGGAGCATTCTGCGCAGGCACAGAATGCTCCCAGCCATGTGAGCATGATCGTGCGTGGCGTGGCCACGCGGTCATGCCTGCGCAGAAGATGCTGACCTGGCAAGGTCTGCATCTGCAATGGAGGGGATCCTGAGAGCTTCAATGTGGGACAGATAGGCTGCCAGGGGCTTTTTTTTTTTTTTTTTTTTTTTTTTTTACTTGCACCTGTCCTTTAAGTAAACTTCTCTATCAATCAGCTGTCTATTATCTTCTCCCATATAGAGGTCCTCATCCCAAAGCACAAAGTTGCGGCCTTTGTCACTAAGCCTTAGGATACCACCTTCCTCCTGCTTCAATGACAACAAAGCTTCATGCTCCATAGGAGTTAACCACCTGGGCGGTATGGACGAGCTCAGCTCGTCCATCACCGCCGGAGGCTGCCGCTCAGGCCCTGCTGGGCCGATTTGCGCCAAATAAAGAGCAGCACACGCAGCCGGCACTTTGCCAGCCGCGTGTGCTGCCCGATCGCCGCCGCTCTGCGGCGATTCGCCGCGAGCAGCGGCGAAAGAGGGTCCCCCCAGCCGCCTGAGCCCTGCGCAGCCGGAACAAAAAGTTCCGGCCAGCGCTAAGGGCTGGATCGGAGGCGTCTGACGTCAGGACGTCGGCTGACGTCCATGACGTCACTCCGCTCGTCGCTATGGCGACGGTGTAAGCAAAACAAGGAAGGCCGCTCATTGCGGCCTTCCTTGTTTATTCTGGGCGCCGGAGGCGATCGGAAGAACGCCTCCGGAGCGCCCTCTAGTGGGCTTTCATGCAGCCAACTTTCAGTTGGCTGCATGAAATAGTTTTTTTTTAATTTAAAAAAAACCCTCCCGCAGCCTCCCTGGCGATCTTATCAGAACGCCAGGGTGGTTAAGTTATTACTCACAATTAGCTGCCAATTACCAGTTTTAAGATCACGTTCCACAGCTTCACAGAAGGTTCTTAAAGGACAACTGTAATGAGAGGATCATGGAGGCTGCCATATTAAATTCCTTTTAAAGCTGTATCGTCACCATAAAAATCAAATTTCAACAGCAACTGGTCTGAGTGTATTAAGTGATAAAGATGCTAATCCTGCATTCAAAACTTTTTCTGCTGTTATGATTTGGAGTTATCACATACTTAAGGAGCACTGGCCCTTTAGTAGTCGTGCCAAAGAATTGCATGCTGGGGGTTCTTTTTATCTATAATCTATTGCTCCTCTTCCCTTTATTTCCCTGCCAGCTTCTTATCTGAAACCTAATACCCTACTCACTTGTGTTTACAAGCAAGGCTGAGGTGACTCAGCGATTGGAGGAGACAAGAAAAAAAGTAAAGGGCAGAAATGACATCACAAGTTAGCCTTAACTGTGGGCAAAACACATGGCCCCCACCAGGAACAGAATTCTCATCATTTACTATATAACATTCACTGAAATCAAAACGTGGACAGTATAATACATGTGTTATGTAAGTAGATCAAGTATTTATCTACTTATATATGTGTTTTTTCCCCTGGCATAGTGTGGCTGATCCTACTGCTTTAAACAATAAAAGGTTCCCTGGTAGCCATGCTGATCTATTTGTCTGCAGTAGTGTGCGAGTCACACCAGAAACGAGCATGCAGCTAATCTTGTCAGATCTGACAATAACCTCAGAAACACCTGATCTGCACATGCTTGTTCCAAGTCTGTGGCTACAAATATTAGAGGCAAAGGATCAGCAGGACAGCCAGGCAACTGGTATTGCTCAACAGGAAATAAATATGGCAACCTCCATATCCCTCTCATTACAGTTGTCTTTTAATGCTGAAACATAGCAATGAAAACAAAGACAAATAAAGCCAAACTTAATGTAACACATCTTTATTACTGCATACTGTACTGTAAAATAGCTTTGTGAATCTTGTAAGGCCAGAAAGCAGAAGCGAGTACAAGTGTACCAAAGTGTCGCTGGCTTCCTCTTCTGTGATTTGTTAGGGTGGATCACATTGTCTGAAGCTCCTTTGTCAACTTCAAATCAAGATCCCGCAGCTTAGCGCATCTTGCACATCTCTCTCCTTCCCTCTCCATAGACATGAACAGTATGCCATTACAGTGGAGTAATTAAAAATATTGCAACCTACAATATTTTGCAACTTTAATGGACTGTGCTTAACTGCGCATGTGTCCCTTCTTTCACATTTCCTGGCCAGTTTTAGTTTCCCACCAGAGAGGGGGGGGGGGGGGGGGGTTATTAGTTGCAAAGTAAAGGAGGGTTTTGTGTGAGAGTAGGGTTAGGTTGGGTTGCATTTTCTGATACAAATACATTGAAATAAATGGTTAGGTTGCACTTTCTGATAGCTATACGTATAAATTGTTGCAAACTATTAAAAAGTTGCAAACATTTTTACCACAATGGCAAAAAAAATGAGGAAACGCTACTACCACCGCTGCACAGTCCGAGGCAGCAGGAACAACAGATCTCAGAACATATAGGCAAAAAAAGAGTATTCCGATACACCAAGGCTGGGTAAAAAACTTGTTTCTTCAACTTTATTAGCACATCAGTAGACACATACAAGGCTGACGCGTATCTTCAGATCTCAGAACATATAGGCAAAAAAAAAAAAAAGAGTAGGTTTTTTAACCTATTGAATTTTATGTATTGGCTTTGCTATATATATTTTTTTTTATATGCAATATTTGTAAATGTCACTTTAAGAGGGGTAGCCATGCCCTTTGTGGGCGGGCACTTGACTACTTAAACCTGTGATGAGTCTATGTATGTTGGCTATGATTAAGGAGCCTTTCAGAGCTCCGATACGCATCAGCCTTGTATGTGTCTACTGATGTGCTAATAAAGTTAAAGAAACAAGTTTTTTTCCCAGCCTTGGTGTAGCGGAATACTCTATTTTTACCACACCCCTTTATAAAAAACTGCCACCCAAAACGATCTTCATAGATCATTTCAGGTAGCAAAAGTCTCAAGCGTGTACAAGGTTTAGCAATGCAAGATCAAGTGGTCCTGCCCAGGGGCATAACTATACCACTCTGGGCCCCGGCAAACACCACTCATGGGGCTCCCTGCAGCAAACACCCCTACCCTGGGAGCCCAAGGACTATGGGCATCTGCTCCTCCATTCCCTCTTTTGTAGAACACAGCTTGGTTAATATATTTATCTGCTCTTGTAACGTCCGGTCACCTCTTCCTCTTGGGAGCCACTCGCTGTGCTGCATGCTTGGCTTCCTATCCATGTCACATAATTGGGGTGCAGCAAAGAGCAAGTTGGTACCACGAGGAAGTGGAGACCCAGTGCAAAGGGAGCAGGAAAATATATTCACTCAGCTCCTCTACACCCTGCAAGAGGTAAGGGAGGACTAGCAGGCCACCATAACCCTCAGGCTACTGATATGCGCCTGGTCCTAGCCATACTGAAATGTTAACAGGCAACCTACAGCCTCATACACATGGACGAGGACTGTTGCCCAGCTGGGATCGGAACTCAAGCCCTCAGGCAACAGTTTGGGGATGAGTCTATACAGATGCATTGCTACTTATTCTGTTGCTAGAGGAAGGCCCATGGTGAAGTGTAGTGGCATAACTACAAATCATGGAGTCCCTCATAAAAACGAAGATGGAGCCCTCCAATGTTCACAGCCCTTCCCTTGCCTACCCCTAGTGACACTCACAGGCTGGGGGGGGGGCATTTTGCAAGGGTCATAAAATAAGTATAGACATCATAATTTTAACACCCATAACAAGTGTAGCCATAAAAACACCTCATCTGAGGAAGTGAAGTAGGAGTTGGGGCCCCCTTACAGCTCTGGGCCCCTCTGAAGTCGCAGGCACTGCTCTTTTGCGGTTACGCCCCTGGCACAGTGCATGATGGCATGGCATGGAATGGGCAGGCTGAGTAAGAGAACAAGCCTTGAAAGAGGCTTGTTTATAGGCAGAGGCGGCCCCAAACATCCTCCTTGGCTTACAACCATCAAGTGTGTGTACATGACCTTATGCTCTGCAGTGGAGATGCAGTTTAGTCTAAGCATGTCATTTCACCTGTTGCTTCAGTAAAGAAATTGGTTATTGTTCTGCTAGTTACCCATTTTGTCCAAATATGACAATTTCTAGCTACATGTAAAACCTGTTTGTTTGGTTTCTTTCTTTTGTTTCTTGTTAGGACTTTGTGGTCACGTTTCTGCTTCAGCTAATTAGCCCATATCTAGTCCTGTGTGATTGCAGAGGAGTCCAAAGTGTGGGTTAAAGGGAAGTAACAATTGACGTTGTTATAGGGGTCCAGAATTGTTAGGGGGAGGGTGTGGGATGTTAAGGGCAGGTTAGGGGTTAGAGTGACAGGTGGTCCTTAATGTGTTTAATGATCTTTTAGTGTTCCTCTACCCTGTAAATACTAGGCACTTACTTTTAAATCAAGTGTTTCAGCTCAGGAAGGGATTATGTCATGCAGTGTGGGTATTGGAGAATAAGTATTAGAGGGTCCCCCCCCCCCCCCGGGGAGGTGAACAGAGTTAAATCACCCCGCATACTCCAGCACAGGGCCGGTTTAAGCAACAATGGGGCCCCAGGGCAAAATAAACCTGGGGGGGGGGGGCAACAGATACCCCGGAGCAAAAATTGGCATTAAGGGACCTTTTTTGCAGCTGGTATAGTCAGGGTTTGAAGCCCCGATCGGTCGGAGCTCCACATTCTGGCTACCCCAGCCTGCACGGGGGACAAGGGGTTTAAAAGTTTCAGGAAGGGGGACCCCACATAATTTAAAAAAAAAAAAAAATTCCCACACTCTAAACATAAAAAAAGAAGTGGGAAAATAGGAAGAAATGCCAGGGATCTTCATACAGCCATATTGCGGCTGTATAGCGATCCCTGGCCAAAGCGCTGCGGCTGCGTATAGACCCCCTGGAAACCCCGTCAGGAAATGTATTGCTCTTTCTTTTGATACATGTAAAATTACACTACCGTTCGGTACTAAAAGTGACATTTACCGCATTTAAAAGTATGCTTTTTTCCTTTGAAACTTTAAAATCGATTTTCTCAAAAACTATAAGGTCTTTTGAAAAATTGCTTTTTCCTCTTATTCCCAATGATCTCCTTAACATATCCTGCAAATTTAGGGTTTCTAGAATTTAAGGTGGATTTGCTATTAACCATTAAAGTCGGCTGGTTTTTAAATGTGTATTTTTTTTCCTTTGAAACTTTAAAATCGATTTTCTCAAAAACTATAAGGTTGATTTGAAATTGTTTTTTCCTCTTGTAGCCACTGGGGGCCCTTACAAGCTCTGGGGCAGCTGCCTCCTTTGCCTCTATGGTAGCGCCGGCCCTGCTCCAGCATCAATTCTTTACTTCCTACCTCTAGTATGTTTTAGTAGGTCATATGATGAGAGACACCACTGGAGCCACATGGGATGCCAGGGTAAGGAAGATGCATCACTGGAGTACAGAGAGGTGAGTCCCTACAAACTACCTCTGCTCCATTTGCTACCCTGCTCTTTAGAGTGTCCACCACGAGTCTTAATGAGTTTTACTGTTAAAGTTCCCACAGGAGACAAGGCAATTGCCTTCTGGGTAATTCAGCTGTGTGTCAGAGTAATGCAAATACTCTGTCCCACACTCAGCAGTAATATCAGAGGCTTTCAAGGATTGATGATTTTAAGACAGACACTTGTGCAGCATCTAACTCTCCGTCTTTGGATCACAGACTTTCTCTCAAACAGGTTCCAGGTTGTTAAGCTGGGTGTCTTCACCTCCAGACCTAGAGTGACCAACACTGTAGCTCCTCAGGGCTGCGTCTTGTCACCATTCATGTTCTCTTTATACACGAATAACTGCACATCCACTGCAAGCTCTATCAAAATCATCAAATTTGCAGACGACACCACAATTGTTGGCCTTGTCAGTAAGAACGATGACCATGCTTACCGCCAGGAGGTAGACAGAGCCTGCAATTGGTGTAGAGAGGACAGGGTAGTCCTAAACCCAACCAAAACTGTTGAGCTGGTCATTGATTTTTGGAAGCATACCACCAACCCACCCCCAATTTATATCGATAGTTCCGAAGTCATAAGAGTGCCCAGCGTCCGCCTCCTGGGCACAACCATCTCTGATGACCTGACCTGGAGGGCCAACACCACATCTCAACTCAGAAGAAAGCACAACAAAGACTGTACTTTCTTCCCCAACTAAAGAAGTTCGGTATGGCTCGGAATTTCTGAGGTCCTTCTACTCTTCCACCATCGAGTCGGTCCTTTGCTCATCCATCCTGATCTGGTATGCTGGCTCCTCCGTCAGCGACAGATACAAAATTCAGAGGGTCATCAGCACAGCAGAGAGAATTATCGGGAAACCCCTTCCCGCTTAGACCTCATCTACCCCAGACTGCACTCTAGAGCAATGAAAATTGCTGGTGACCACTCTCACCCATGCCATAGCCTCTTTAGTTGGCTCAAATTGGGCCAGAGGTTCCAAGCCATCCCCACAAGGCACAGGAAAACGTTTTTTCCCTGCAGCCGTTACTTTTTGAGATGAGAAAAAGGGACATTTAAGCCACGCCCCTGCCACACCCCTGGCCACGCCCTCACCACACCTCTAGTCACGCATACCATAAAGATTTCATAAGAAACATATGTTGTTTTATAATTCAAACCACACTGGTCCTTTCTATCCTGGTTCATTTTCCTTCATAGTAACATTTTAAAATTAGTAAAATATCAATTTAAAGGTTGGGAATAAAGTTTAGAGTCAATCAAACACATTTTTAGTATAGAAATATATATATTTACATAGAAAGAGGGACAAAGTCCTGAAAGAGGGACAAATGAGGGTGAAAGAGGGACAGAGGGACAGGGCTCCCAAAAAGGGACTATCCCTCCGAAAAAGGGACAGTTGGGAGCTATGCGTTAGACTCTTGAACTCTGCCCATGCCCTCTGCGGTCACTCCCCCTGAGGCTGTAGCTGCCTGTTCCCTGCCATCTGACTACAGTTGTTGTTGCACTGTTCTCTGTCTTGCTGTAGGTTGTAATATTATTACTGTTTTACCTTTGTAATGTTGCAGTTTCTGTAAATCTGTTACTACTTCCTTTACTGTATTACTTTTTTGTGCCAAATCCAATTCCAGGCAAGACTCAGTCGTGCTTGGCGAAATAAAACCTAATTCTAATGCACATCTCATTTAAAGAACTTTTAAGAATGCTACATTGTCATGATTGAATACCACATAAAGAAATGCACTATGACTATCACAGCAGCAGTATGAGTCTCTTCAGTTTCTAATGATCTTGCTGTGGAGGGGGTTTGATTGGTGGCCTGATAAGGATTTGTGGTTTTGTGGATGCAGGTTGCGAATTTGAGGCAAGAGCTAGCACCAGAAAGTAGGGAGATAGCCTGGAATCTAGTCATTCACTCCTGTATCACAGCCAGAGTGAACATCTAGTGTACACCTCTGCTGCTGTTAAAGGACAAGCAACTGAAGTGAGAAGACTATGGAGACTGCCATATTGATTTCCTTTTAAACAATACCACTTGCCTGGAAGCCCTGCTGATCTATTTGGGTGCAGTAGGGTCTGAATCACGCCAAAAGCAAGCATGCGGCTACTCTTGTCAGATCTGACAATGTCAGAAACATCTGATCTACTGCATGCTTGTTCAGGGTCTATGGCTAAAAGTATTAGAGGCAGAGGATCAGCAGGATAGCCAGGAAACTGGTATTGCTTAAAAGGAAATAAGTATGGCAGCCTCCATATCCCACTCATTACAGTTGCCCTTTAAGCCAAGCTAGTTTTTATATTTTTACCAAATTTTCCCACCTCTCCAGGGTGGCTGAACTGGAGTTAGCAACTCTAGGTTGCTGTTTGCAGGAGTGGAGGATTGGCTGTGTGCACTCCTTGCAGCCATCCCTGCTTCCACACAGCCACTAATGCCCTAAGCTGCAGCACAGCCAAAGCTCTCTCCCTCCTTAACCCCACATTGCAGAACCAATCAACTGCTGAAGGAGCATCAACTTGGTAGAATACAAACTGCAGAAGAATTATTTGTCTAGCTGGTTATGGGGTGACAAGTTACAGAGAAAAGCAGTGATGGATGTTTTGATCAGATAACATTCATTATTTCAGCAATTACCCCATAAGAACCCCTCATATAAAATGGAGTACCCGTATATACTCGCAAGCAAGCCGAATTTTTGACCCCCCCAAAAGTGGGCCAAAAGTTGGGGGGTCGGCTTGCTTGCGAGTGATGTGGTCCGTGGTCCCCTCCCCCCCGCTGCTATTAGCTTACCCGGCGGCTTCCTCTATTCCCCTCTCCGTCTCCTGCTCCACGTGTAAATAATTCACAGCAGCTCGCCCCACGGTGGCTGCTGTGTGATGAGGGAGGAAGCTGTAAGGCGAGCGGTTCCCATAGTAACGGCGATACACATCGCCGCTATAGGAAGCCGCTCTCCTGCTTTCTCCCTCATCACACAGCAGCCACCGTGGGGCGAGCTGCTGTGAATTATTTACACGTGGAGCAGGAGACGGAGAGGGGAATAGTGGAAGCCGCCGGGTAAGCTAATAACAGCGGCGGCTGCGGCGGGGGGTTCCACCTACACATACTGGGCACTACCTATACTGAGCACTATACTAGCTCTAATGGCTATAATGGGGCACTATACTAGCATACTGGGCACGATACTAGCTATGCTGGGCACTATACTAGCTATACTGGGACACTCCCTCAACACATCCGTCTCTCGCCAACCTTTGTTACCTTTAAACGCTCTCTAAAAACACACTTGTTCCGACAAGCATATGCTCTACCTTAGGCCACTTCACTTTGTACCAAGACCAAATTGCACTCCTACTAGGTATCCTAAAACACAAAGCCTCTATATATTTGCTGCATACTACCCCTCCTCCTGTCCCCCCCCCCCCCCCCCCATTCCCTTTAGATTGTAAGCTCGCAAGGGCAGGGCTCTCTCCTCCTTTTGTGTCTTGGTAACCATTATACATTTTATTCATAATGTTAATTTTATCACTCATTACCAATTCGATAATTTGTATTTTGTATAATTCTTTGTATCTTGTCACTAATTATGTATCTTGTATTTTGGTGTACACCATTGTCTGTATTATTATGTACCCCATGTTTGTTTCTTACTTTGTACAGCGCCACGGAATATGTTGGTGCTTTATAAATCAATAATAATAATAATATACTAGCTATACTGAACACTACCTATCTATACTGGGGCACATTACTAGCTATACTGGGGCACTTTACTAGCTGTACTGGGCACTTTACTAGCTATACTGAGGCACTACCTACCCATACTGGGCACTATGCTAGCTATACCAGGACACACTGGGGGGGGGGGGGGGGGTCACACGGCCAGCATTTCCTACCCCCGGCTTATATGAGGGTCAATCATTTTTTCCCTGTTTTTGGGTAAAAGTTGGGGAGTTGGCTTATATGCGGGTCAGCTTGCTTGCGAGTATATACGGTAGTTGAACTGGACAGAATTTTACTGCTTACTGTGAGCAACAGGAACATGAGAAAAAAGTAATTTATAGTGCATTTTAATTTGGGAAAAATATACTACTGAGGTCCCGTTTCCACTATTGCAAATTCTCATGCGAATTCGCATAGCCAATACAAGTGGATGGGACTGTTTCCACTTGTCAGGATTTCTGAGCGTTTTCGTCCGCGGTAAAAATTTGCATGGAAGAGCCATCAGAATTTGCATACCGCTATGCGGGTGTATGCGAATTTTCATGCAAATTCGCATGAAATCAATGGAAAAGCACACAGGCACTGCCATGGTTAAATTCGCATACAGCGTCATTCATGCGAATTCGCATGAAAATTTGCATGAAAATTCCGCATGCGAATTTTTACCACGGCGATTCGCACCGCACAAGTGGAAATGGGCCCTTATAAATGTGTACAAGTGTATTTTAAATTTTACAATTTTTTCATGAAAGTGGTCATTTAAGGTTACTGTTCTTGTTTGGAACTTTACCACCTTATCCCTGAAATGCATACATCTAAAATGGGGCACAAGAAAATAATGACAAAGGAAGGCAATCAAATTGTATTGCAGGCAGCCTGGCTCTGTAATATCAGTGTTTCATTATGTCTGGCTATTCAGGTTTCAGGCTATTACCATCATTATGCGTGCTGCCATCTCTGCAAATATGCATTGTAATACCCAACACCAGATCCCATATAATTATTTCTAGTTGTAGCATGAAAGTCTCTCTCCCAGCAGTTTAATCCCATGATTTCACCTCTGACTGGTAGGAATGTTGTGTAATAATCCCTATTCCAAACAATAGCGAATCAGGAGGGAATTCTTTCTATAATTACATGGCAACCATGTACCAGAGATTCAGTACATATGTGTGATCATGCGCAAGGAAGTTGATAAAGATATCAATATACATCATTAGTAGTGCTAGTAAAAGGCCTACCAAAAAGTGTAAATTTAAAATGTCCAAGTACAGTAGGTAAGAAGAATCTACATCAAATCCATACAATAGGCTTATTATTTTAGTAAGGAACCGCTTATGGGCTAAACTTACTTGTAGAGTATTTTAGACCCCAGTAAAGACTTTGCAATATAAAGATAATGGGCCTGATCCAATTAACATTTTCTCCTAAGTTTTCTCCTATTTAAAATATTTTTTGAGCACTGTGCAATTCAAAAAGGACCAAAACAAGGTGAAAAAAAAAAGTACTGTCAAAATTATTCTGAGTATTTTCTTGCTTGCTGGTGGTGTAAAGGACAGTTTATTGATAAGATATGAAAATATCACCTAATAAAGAACTTTAAGAGAATTAGTGAATTGGTTCAGGTCTAATGAGTTTTCAGAGTTCCCGAATGCAATAACCTAATCATGGCTGTAGCCACCATCATATTAATGTATTCTAGCAGTCAATCCTCTATGAAAGGACACGCTTGCTGGAATCGTGCACATCTTGCAAACACACTATGGGCTGGTGCACACCAAGAGTTTTTGGTAGTGTTTTCAAAACCGCTGACGCCTGTTAAAAACAGCTTGGCTAATGTATCTCAATGGGATGGTGCACACCAGCGGTTTGAGGTTTTTAGCAAACTGCAAACATGGCTCCTGCAGTACTTAAGCGGTTTGCAGATGCGTTTCTGCCTCAATCTAAAGTATAGGAAAAGCTCAAACCGCTCTAAAACAAACGGTAGATCAAAGCGGGTTTCCAGGTGTTTTTGGTACAGAAGTTGTTCAGTAACAGCTTTACTGTAACAATATATGACATCTGCTACACAAAAACGCTTCAAAAAACCGCTAGGCATGTTTAGAAAACCTCTCTAAACAGGCCTAGAATCTCTCTGAAAATCAAATCTGCTTCAAAAACCTCTAGCGTTTTACGGATCTGCAAGAGATTTTTGGTGTGCACTGGCCCTAAGATAGAGATCTGGAAATCATAGGGGAAACCAGGGCTGCCAGGCAATAGGGATGCTCGGAAAATTCCGCGGAATTATTAATTCCGTGATTCCGGCCAGAATTAGCTAATTCCGATTCCGGTGGTCGGAACGGAATTCCTATACCTCTTAAAACGGAATTTCGCAGAAATTTTATAATTCCGACGGAATTTTCCGAAATAACACTCTCACTCTCTCTCTATCCATTTAGATCATTAAGTAGGGAATTGCAGATTTTCAAAACAGCTTATATACCATAGCTGGGATTTGAACCCAGGACGCAGTGTGTAGTAGGTATCTGTCTTACCCTCTACACCATGAACCACACTACATGGTAGTAGGTATCTGTCTTACCCCCTAGACCATCAACCACACTCAGGGCCGGGCCAAGGCAGAGGCTGGAGAGGCGCAGTGTAGGAGGGGGTGCACAATTCATTCAGCTGTCATTCCCAATTGTGTTTGAAGCAGAAAGAAATAAGAAAAGGTGATACATGGCAGTGACTGCAAGCCAGATAAGTAGAGATTAAGGTGTTGGGGGGGGGGGGGTTGGGGCCCCTGGGGCACCTCTTAGTGTAATAGCAATCAGTGTGTGACGGCTGGGGTGGGAGGGATGGGGGGCGCACTTTGCTGTCTCAGCCTTGGATGCTGAAGGACCTTGTCCCACCTCTACATGCTAAAGCTGGCCTAGCATGTACCATACTACCATTATGATCAATTCAATAGATATGCTATGGTATATAAGCATGCTTTTCAAAAAGTACAAATCCTTAATCATGCTACTTTTTCTATTGAATTGATCATAATGGTAGTATGGTTTATGCTAGGCCATCTTTAGCATGTAGTGTGGTTCATGGTCTAGAGGGTAAGACAGATACCTACTACACACTGCGTCCTGGGTTCAAATCCCAGCTATGGTATATAAGCTGTTTTGAAAATCTGCAATTCCCTACTTGATGATATAAGAGGATGGATGAGAGAGAGAGATTTTAAAATTTTTCCGACGGAATTTTGAATACGAAACAGCTCCGGAATACCATCGGAATGAAACGGTAGCGGAATTTCGGTATGCGGAATTGTCTCGGAAACGGAAATGGGCTCTTCCGACCATGCCTGCCAGGCAACTGGTTTTGTTTAAAAGGAAATAAATGGCAGCCTCCATATTTTTGTCACTCCAGTTGTCCTTTAAGCGCTTTTTGGCTGCAATTACATGTAGCCAAATGGGAGCGCTTGGTAACACCCCATATGTGTCACATTTGACAGGCGATGGTGTTACCTGGCGACCAAAAACAATCTCGTGTCACATCTGAGGACAGAAATCGTGAATTCACTGCCTTCCGTTGCCTGTGGAAAAATGCCTTTACGCCATCCTTGATATGTCAGGCACAGAGTTAACTGCACTTCCATCTACCCAATTTGGCCAACCAGTTGCCAAACTTAGGTAGACTAAGTTCACAGTGGGCTTTGCATTGTGTTCCCTGCAAAAACAGG
Source organism: Hyperolius riggenbachi (assembly GCF_040937935.1). NCBI lineage: Eukaryota > Metazoa > Chordata > Amphibia > Anura > Hyperoliidae > Hyperolius > Hyperolius riggenbachi. Next base: position 175,999,852 of record NC_090654.1, on the reverse strand, counting down.
TACGAAATGTAAACGTTGCACCACATGTTATGCACGCAGAAGCATACAATGAAAGGTATTCTTCACTGTCACTAGATTGGGATAACACACTGCATTAGATTGCATTGCACCAGATGCACTGTGAACGTCACATAGACTTAAAAGGGAACCAGAGAGGAACCTTATCTAAAAAAATGAAAAAGCAGTTATACATTCCTGGGGCTTCCTCCAGCCCCATACGCGCTGATCGATCCCACGCCGCCATCCACCGCTGCCCACAACTACGAGAACGGGCTCTCGTCGCTGACGTCATCGGAGCCAGGCTGCACAGGAGAAGTGCGCCCTCTACGTATCTCTCCATACACTCCTGCAGATACGCAAAGAGCGCACCTCTGCTACGCTTAGACTGGCTCCGACTGACGGATCAGCATGGAGCCGGTTCTCGTAGCTGCGGGCAGAGGAGGACGGCGGTGTGGGATCGATCAGCGCGTATGGGGCTGGAAGAAGCCCCAGGTATGTATAACTGCTTTATTTTTTCCTCTCCGATTCCCTTTAACGATATAGTGCAACTTTCTACATTACAATGCATCCATTAAGTGCCCCGACCCCACACACAATATCATTACTGCAGTGAAGTGGTCTAGGGCAGTGGTGCTCAACCTTTTTTGGCCCGAGGGCCAAACTTCAAATCAAGAAAAATCTTGAGGGCCGGAACACATGCATACAAAATTTCGATGTAAAACGTTTAACGTTTTTCTAGTAACAGTTAACATGGTGTTGGAAATGGAAAGAAAACGACAATATAAGAATTGTTGTACTCACCATTTGATGCACATTTTCTTAATGAGAAGTTTGTGGCTGTTTGGGTGTATGCACAGGGCAGATTAATGCAGCAATGGTATCAGAGTGGCCTGTAGTGTGTTGGCTAAAGAGGCTATCAGCTCTGCTGAGGAGGAACAGAGGCCTAATTACCCGCATGTGGCCTGTAGTGTGCTAGCTGAGGAGGCTGTCAGCTCTGCTGAGGAGGAACAGAGGCCTAATTACCCACACGTGGCCTGTAGTGTGCTGGCTGAGGAGGCTGTCAGCTCTGTGTGGGGGCTGACAGCTCTGTGTGGGGCTGAGGGGGCTGTCAGCTCTGTGTGGGGCTGACAGCTCTGTGTAGGGCTGAGGGGGCTGTCAGCTCTGTGTGGGGCTGAGGGGGCTGTCAGCTCTGTGTGGGGCTGAGAGCTCTGTGTGGGGCTGAGGAGGCTGTCAGCTCTGTGTGGAGCTGAGGAGGCTGTCAGCTCTGTGTGGGGCTGAGGGGGCTGTCAGCTCTGTGTGGGGCTGAGGGGGCTGTCAGCTCTGTGTGGGGCTGACAGCTCTGTGTGGGGCTGACAGCTCTGTGTGGGGCTGACAGCTCTGTGTGGGGCTGAGGGGGCTGTCACAGCGTGTGCCCCGGTGTCCTGCGGAGGAGGAGAGGATCGGGTGGTATTGCGTAGTATGGCACTCGGCGGGACGCGCATACACCAGCGTGTGCTCGTATTCAGCCCCGGGTAGTGCTGGGATAGTTAGAAAGCCTCGCTCATTGGTTACTGCAGGAACCTTCCTCCAGTAGGAATTAGGCTGATTCCTATTGGAGGAAGGTTCCTGCAGTAACCATTGAGCAAGGCTTTCTGACTATTCCAGCACTACCCGGGGCTGAATACGAGCACACGCTGGTGTATGCGCGTCCCGCCGAGTGCCGATACTACGCAATACCACCCGATCCTCTCCCTCTCCGCAGGCAGACACTGTGCGGGCCACAGAAACTGGCTTCGCGGGCCGTAGGTTGGGCACGGCTGGTCTAGGGATAGTCATGAGATTGTTTTGTGCCGATACAGGATTATGCAGATCTCACATGCAAATTTTTGTGGCTTCAACATGCACTAATCAAACTCTGCCAAGGTGGAAGTTAACTGGTGCATTTTCAAGCCACAAATTTGCATGTAAGATTTGCATAATCATGTATCAGCCCTAATGTGGTCTATGAGCCGAGACACACCAGAAAAGCTCCCCAAACGCTAGGTTTCAAAAGCTCTTCCCAATGTAATGCTATGGTTTTTTTTTTTTTTTTTTTACAAAACCTCATCGCTCCAGTGTGCATAGACACATAGGATAAAATTAGCAGGTTTTAAAAACTCAAAATGCTCAGAAAAACTCCTCTGGTGTGCACCAGGCCTAGAGGCTCATACACACATCAGACCATAGTCTTTTGAAAATGAAAGATCACAGACCAATTTTACCCCCTTCCATGTAGTATGAGAGCCATACCTACAGTCTTTTCTATGGAGCTGAACTCCCCATCAGACAGAAATCTTTGCAAGATGCTGCACACAAAGATGCTGTAGACATTCAAATGATCAGTATCTGCAAAAGATCTGTTCCTGCAAAATGCATTCATAGTCTATGATATCTGCAGATCATCATACACACCTTATTTAACAGACATTCATCTGCAGATCAGATCCACCATGATGGATTTTCAGATCTGCAGATGATTGTCTGATCTGCAGATGAATATCAGTTAAACAAGGTATGTATGATGATCTGCAGATCTCATAGACTATGAATGCAATTTGCAGGAACGGATCTTTGGCAGGAATAGATCTTTTGCAGATACTGATCTTTTGTGTCTGTACAGCATCTGTGTGTGCAGCATCTTGCAAAGATTTTTTTTCTGATGGGGAGTTCAGCTCCATAGAAAAGACTGTGAAGGTATGGCTCTCATACTACATGGAAGGGGGTAAAATTGGTCTGTGATCTTTCATTTTCAAAAGACTATGGTCTGATGTGTGTATGTGGCCTAAGTCATAGAGGATGGGTGTGACTTTAGCCTGCTGCAGGTACACATTCAAATTTGATTGGCCAAGCACTGACCAATTTTACCATCTCCATGTAGTAAGAGTATCGACACAACCTGTTCATAAAATAAAAAAAATCTGTTGCTCCTTAAAGAGACTCTAACATCAAAAACGTCCCCTGGGGGGTACTCACCTCGGGTGGGGGAAGCCTCAGGATCCTAATGAGGCTTCCCACGCCGTCCTCTGTCCCACGGAGGTCTCGCTGCAGCCCTCCGAACAGCCGGCGACAGGCCCGACTGTTCAATTCAATATTTACCTTTGCAGGCTCCAGCGGGGGCGCTGTGGCTGCTTTCGCTCCGAAGGAGGCGGAAATACCCGATCTCAGTCGGGTCCGCTCTACTGCACAGGCGCCGGAGACTTGCGCCTGCGCAGTAGAGCGGACCCGACGGCGATCGGGTATTTCCGCCTCCTTCGGAGCCGACAGCCACCAGAGCGCCTGCGCAGGAGCCAGGAAGGTAAATATTACGTCACCGCTGTACGGAGGGCTACAGCGAGACCCCCGAGGGACGGCAGACGGCGTGGGAAGCCTCATTAGGATCCCGAGGCTTCCCCCATCCGAAGTGAGTACCCCCCCAGGGGACGTTTTGTCGTTACAGATTCTCTTTAACCTCCTTAGCGGTTATCCCGTGCTGGACACGGGGTAAGCCGCGCAGGAGGATTTCTCAGGCCCCGTTGGGCCGATTTGCATAATTTTTTTTAAGCCAATGGTCCTCAAGTGGTTAATACAGTAAGCTGGTTTATGGGCGGAAAACAACGGTGGGTTAGTAAAGCTGAAGAATAGGAAAAATAGCTAAAATCTTCACTTGTACCTTTAAGGACTCAAAGAGGGTCAGCAATGGTACCTTCCATTTTCCTTTACTATTTATGAACATCATTTGGTTTGACTTTGTTTTGAGAGAACATACATTGTTTATAGCCCAACATCATTATGTATCCATGATACAGCAGTGATATTTATAGCCTTGCGTGACCACAATGCAGCCTCTACGCGTGTCCATCTCTGTGGCTATTTTCAGCTTTTCAGGATATTGCTGGACAAGCTATTACTACGCTCATTAACATACTTCCTCTTCACACATTCCGCAGGAAAGCAATCACCTTCCTTTACTAAAATGCTTTTTTTTTTATTTTTATGCCCAGCAATAATAAAAAATATATATATCAGTAATGTTGCATATAAAAGCATAGCTTCTTTAAGAAATACTGCAGGGGGTTGGGGGAAAATGAGTTGAACTTACCCGGGGCTTCTAATGGTCCTCCGCAGACAACATGTGCCCACGCAGCCACTCATCGATGCTCCGGCCCCGCCTCCGGTTCACTTCTGGAATTTCAGACTTTAAAGTCTAAAAACCACTGCGCCTGCGTTGCCATGCCTCACTCCCGCTGATGTTACCAGGAGCGTACTGCACTCTCCTGGTGACATCAGCGGGAGCGAGGACACGGCAACGCAGGCGCAGTGGTTTTTAGACTTTAAAGTCTGAAATTCCAGAAGTGAACCGGAGGCGGGGCAGGAGCATCGATGAGTGGCTGCGTGGGCACAGGATGTCTGCGGGGGACCATTAGAAGCCCTGGGTAAGTTCAACTCATATTCCCCCGACCCCCCTACAGTATTCCTTTAAGTGTACTTTTGCTTTGCTTCCCGAACCCCCCTCCCCCCCTTTTTCTTTTTACAATGCTTGTAATGAAAAACTGATTCTACATCAGTACATATCATAATTTAAGATGAGTATTGTTAATTGATTGGAATTTGTGTGCCACATAAAGAATCAGTGGGATCCAGAATTGGAGGGATTGCAGGGAAACTTATTTGCTTTGCTTTATGACATGCAAATTAATGAATAACTTTTATGTAATTTATTTGTTGTGGATTTTGCTTCATATTCTGCCGCTCTCCAATACTTAGAGGTGCTAAAGTTCTAAGGAATATAATCTAAAAATTTTAACAGATGAAGCTGACTGCATCTGGTGAAACGCGTCACCAATAAAGTTTAGTACCTTAGATTCTGTGTCATCAGTAATCCCTACTGAATCATGCAGAATCAAGGGTACTAACCTTTATCATTGCATTGCCCGGGATGGTCGCTAACCTGTTGCCTGGTGACATATCTTCATAGCACTTGGCCCCAAACTGCTGTCCAAGGGATTGACTCCTGATCTCTGCAGATGATAGCAATTGTGTAAGTGTACTCACCTTTAGACCGTGCAGAGTGAGATTGCGAGAAGAATGAATTATATTGTTAGCCCATGATCCCTGACAGATGCAGGCAGTAGATTACCATTGGTAGCTTTATCATACATAGTTACATAGTTATTTTGGTTGAAAAAAGACATACGTCCATCGAGTTCAACCAGTACAAGTACAACTCCAGCCCGTCCCCCACATACCCGTTGATCCAGAGGAAGGCAAAAAAAACCCCACAAGGCATGGTCCAATTAGCCCCAAAAGGGAAAAATTCCTTCCCGACTCCAGATGGCAATCAGATAAAATCCCTGGATCAACATCATTAGGCATAGCCTAGTAATTGTAGCCATTGATGTCTTTCAACGCAAGTCTATCAAGTCTATCTTTGGAAATATTATCACAGACTTCCCATGTATATGATAAAGCAAAATGTGCACAGAGATTATTAAAACAGACATACAGATGGCAGGGTAATGCTCAAGTTCATACATATACATTATCTAGCCAACAGATTCCATTTAATCTTAGATTAGTGGTGACTTTTACTTCAGAAACAAACACGCTAAGTGATGGATTGGCATTCTTCCAAACATAAGTCCACATCGAGATTCCAGAGTAAAGTTATTTATTAAATCATGCACATCACAATTGTTAGTGCAAATAGTTTAATTTGTAATCTGTGCTCCAGAGATTCTATGGAACTTTTAATATCTTTACAAAATAGATTTAAAACAATTATTTACTTAAAAAAATGTAATTCTGAAGTTTAGCATCTCAGAACAATATTTGCAATAACCTATGTACAAGAGGTACCAAGTACCACTGGCAGATGAGTGTTGTGATCAGAGTGGCTTGCTGTGGTGGACAGTTTATAAGAAGGCATGTTATGTGCGTGTACTAAACAAAATGCAAACAAAGAGGAACTTCAACTACATAACTTCCCTGTAACACCACCAGATGTATTACCCTATATATTATTTCTATAGAAAGTCTATACATTTGCCTAGGATTCATACACTCAGCAATACAGTACACAACTGACCAAGGCAACATTCTATTGGATGTCACTTTGCAGCGGTTTTTCAAGGGCTATGAAAGCACCATAGTCCCATAAAATATCCAGCAGACATATGTACTTCAGCTTTGTAATTATCATGTAATGGGCATGTCTGTAGCCATCAGCAATCATATACATTTTGTCTAAAGCAGTGGTGCTCAACCTTCTTTGATCCATCACGTTGGCATGTCTTTGCTTTGGGAAGACAGGTATTTTTGGCCTACCAATGTTGAAGAACTCAAAGTAGTCCAAACTAATATTGTGGTCCTCAAGTTTAGCTCCTATTGGTGACACTAGCCTAATAAATTCCGTCCCTAGTAATGGCCTGAGCTTCAAACATCGGTGTTGTGGGCTTCACCAAGTGATGTGCATCTTAAGAATGTAGTCCGTAGAAGTGTTCTAGGTCTTAATGATGAGGTCTCTCTACAAGTGTTCTGAGCCATAAAGACTTAGTTCTTGCTTATATTCTAGGACTCACAGAATAAACCACCAATAAATTAAACTATGGATCCCTCAGTCTGGGAAATCTACTAATACATTTTTCAGAGCAAATAATTTCTGACTTGAAGTTGAGAAGCCCTAGTCTATATGTTATGTCATTCACAATGCAATTTCCACAAGTGGTGGTACAGATCTGAGCTTTTATGGAGACAATAGCAAGAATTCAAAAGTAACAGAAATATATGCAATGGTTGGAGAACAGTTTAAGCTAGAAGAAACCTGTAGTTCTCATATCTAAAATGATAAACTCTAGACGTACTATTTTAGATGGAAGTAACACCTGACTTCTATGGTTACTTGGCAACTGTTCCTCTTACAGGTTTCAAAAGGTCTGCTCTTGTATGACCAACTTTAGACATAAAGCAGTTGTTGATACCTGTGAAATATCACACACACGGTAACTGCATAGAAAAATAAACCACTCAACTACTGTGTATACATAGGTAGGGAGATAGGTCCTAGCCGCCAACATCGAGTAGTACCTTGATCCAATGAGAGACCACTCAGCCCACTTGTGAAGTGCAAAAAAATTGTCTTTAGTTGCATTAACAAACCATCATATAAGCTGAGGCGTGTCGGGCAACAATCAGCCTTTGGTCATAACTCAGAGCTATGACTAAAGGCCGATTGTTGTTCGACAAGCATCAGTTTATGTGATGTCCTGCAAATAAAGACAATTTATGCACTTCACAGGTGGGTTGAGTGGTCTCTCTTTGGATCAAGTAACCACTGTAAAGCACTATACTTTAATTCTATCATATACTCTCCTCTCACAAGTGTGCATGGACTGGGAACTGTTGATTCAGATCTACTGAAGTTATATTGAACTAAAAAAAAGGCCATGAATATTAAAATCCCAGCTGTCCCCATTTTTGCCCCAACCTCTAGACTGCATGAGTGAACTTATTTCTATGGGTACTCAGAATCAAATGTGACTTGTGAAAGCCTAATGGCGTTAATGCTAATACACAACAGCACATTAGCTGACTGCATCGTTACAAAACTGATGGCAAGGAGCACTAGTGATGTTAAATGGGGCATCATGCAGGCAAGAGTGAACACCACCAAAATTTTCAATAATAGATCATTTCTAGCATGGCAAAAATATTTTTCCCATCTATTCAGCTCTTCATAAAAGATTAACTAAAGCAGCATTCATACTATATCACACCCACTTACCTAGGAAATGTAAAGAATTTGCGATAATTCAGGTTGGAGTGAGCTCGAGATGTCTCCCAGGCACCACTGCTGAATATATGCAAATTAACCATTGTACCCTTAGAAGCTAAACACACCTCCAGAACCGCTGGAATGCAATGATGTGTCAGCTTGTTAAATTGTACAGAGCCATAATAATCCAACATGCATACAGACTGTTTCGGATTGTTTGATCCTCATCAGTGCATGGCATGGATTAATTTGGCTCTATGGAGTAGGGCTTGTAAATCCGAGAGGCACAGACTAACCAGCAGTGGTGCCTGGGAGACATCTCGAGCTCACTCCAACCTGAATTATCGCAAATTCTTTCTGTTTTAGGAAAGCAAACTTTTGTTTTTCTTAACATCTTAGTAAGGGGGCTTTTAGGACCATTGTAGTCCCTTACACACCCCAATGAGTTCTGGGTCACCATGAGCTTGCTGGTTAGTCTGTGCCTCTAGGAAATGTCAGACTGACAGCAATAAAGAGCCAATAAAACTTTCAATCCTTTATGCAAACCTGGCGCTATGTACATAATACACCGTGGATGTGTTGCCATCCCTGGCAAGTATATGATAAACTGTAGTGATAAGTTACAAAGGACACATATAGCGTGTCAGGGAGAATTTGGAGTACAAACAAATACACAATTTGTGTTTCCAATGCTTCCACAGAGTTCATAGAGGACTGTGATATAATTGGCTCATTCTAATGAATTTAGAAATAGGGGCCCACAAGTGAAATTCTTCTATCCCTCCTGCCTATAATGCACTTAGCACAGACATTTATCTGTCTGGAGACAGGAGAGTTGACAAAGAAATTCAATATTTGTTAAAAATATATCAGTCCTGCCCAAGTCTTTTCGTAATAAATTATTAAAACTCTCTTTCCAACTCTACTTACAGCCAGCTAGGAGTTTTTAAAACTGACTAGACTGTCACACTGTACTTCCTTGCAAGAATAGTGTGTGTATTCTCTTTGGTGTGCAGACTGTACAAATAATGGAAGCAGGTCAGTGGCCATGTTTGACACGAACAAGCTGAAATAAGGTTTATCATCAAGCCTTGCACTGTAGAGAGCCTGACTGATGGGATTGCTTATCTCTCAACAAAAGTATTCCACTTTTGAAAAAATTGAGGTTTTGGGTCATGGTGAATACAGTCTAGCTGTACTGGATCATAACTAGGCCTGGCTGTTTCTTAAGATAAATATGGTCTAAAAAAACATTTTGTAGAGGAACTAGTCGCACAGCAGCGCAGTGATAAATGCACAAACGACTGACAGTCACTTGTATTTTGTGAAGCTAGAAGGAATGCTAGGACACAAGTAAGAGGATAAGCCAAGACCCACTTCTACATCCAATCCTGCTCTAGAGGGGAAGCCCTATTCCAAATATGCATTCGATTTATTTATGTTTGAAACTTACGATAACCTATTATTATGAATGTATATATGGATGTTTACTTTAAGAGTTCCACCTATTGGATGACCAGTGAGTTCTGTAAGCAGAAAAGTGTCTTACTTCCCTAAACATTCTCCTTGTTAGAAGAATTAAGCAGGACTTATGGGTTGGTGGCTGATAATGAACACCCACTGTTCACTGACTTACCTTTCTACATGTAAGTAAAAAGAATCATTTATAGGTACAAAACTTTCTGCTCCAAAAAAATGCAGAACTTTCATTTAATTTTATATTTTTCTGAATAAAAATTATTTTCCTTTAGTACTTATCAGGCCTTCATTCGACAAAGTCATGTACACAAACGAGTTTCAATAAACTGTATATGTTACCTAACCACATTAAATAAATGGGATTTTTACTTTAAATTCCTTTGATGCAGTAAAACAAGTGTGTTTAACCAGTGTGAATAGGTCGTAAATCTAATGAATAAAACAGCATGAAACAATCACTACACATGCCCGTTAGAGAACATATATAGTGAACACTCTCCATTAAAAGTCATACAGCTAAAGCAACCAATTCTCTAACTTCTTCCATATCAGCATTATTGTCAGAAACATGGGGTTAAATATGAAGGTGTCTTTTTAATTTGCCCGATATTGTGGTGTACAGCGTTTCAATGCAGTCACAGAATCTAGTAAACCTTTTCACTGCTCTCCTCACTGTAATGTAAAGCACTGAGCTTCAGCTAAATGAGAGAATGTTTCTGTTGCCTCTGGAGCCAGAATACAACTTGTTCTAGCATAAACTACAATCGATAAACGAGGGACAAGATCCTGTAAAGTAGGTGCTTTAAAGAGACACTGAAGCGAAAAAAAAATTATGATATGATTTGTATGTGTAGTACAGCTAAGAAATAAAACATTAAGATCAGATACATCAGTCTAATTGTTTCCAGTACAGGAAGATTTAAGAAACTCCAGTTGTTATCTCTATACAAAAAAGCCATTAAGCTCTACGACTTTCAAAGTCGTGGAGAGGGCTGTTTTCTGACTTTTATTATCTCAACTGTTAATTTTTTACTTTTCCTCTGCCAGAGGAGAGGTCATTAGCTCACAGACTGCTCTGAAAGAATCATTTTGAATGCTGAGTGTTGTGTAATCTGCACATATTAGAGAATGATGCAATGTTAGAAAACACACTATATACCTAAAAATAAAAATATGAGAATATTTTCTTTGCTGCTAATCTTCTAGTAATTATTGATAGTACACAACCAATTCATTATATCATATATATTTTTTTCGCTTCAGTGTCTCTTTAAGTTGCAGCAACTTAAAACGGAAGACAAGATAAATAACATTTATATTACATTTTTCACCTGGTGGTCTCAAAAAATGCCAGAGCTGCAGCCACTGGAACGTGTTCTATAGGCAGTAGCAGTGTTAGGGAGTCTTGCCCAAGGTCTCCTACTTAATAGGCGCCAGCTTACTGAACAGGAAGAGCAGAGATTCAAACCCTGGTCTCATGTGTCAGAGGCAGAGTCCTTTACCAGCACACAATCCACACAAACCAATCTGTAACTACTGTATGCCTTGTAAGTACGCTGACCCCAGTTATGTATTGATTTTAACACAACTTACTCTACTGTATAAACGTCAATGTAATTGTTCAGTTAATACCACCCTTAGTATTCCCGGAAGGCTGTCCTCCACTTTCAGTCCCATAGCAAACACCATCCGTAGTATGAAAATAATTTACCTAATTTTGGCTCCCACTCCTATGTCTTTCCTTTCCCCTTTTGGAGTTTGGCGCTGTCTTCTAGGACTGGAGATGACCAGGGTCCCAGTTACTCTATTATAGTGAGCTATGAAGAGGAAGGTACAGAGGATAGAGAGGTTCATAGTAAAGACAAATTGGCTACTGGAGAGTGCGGGGAGCATGTCTGGCGCTCTGCACAGGAGGCAGACAATTGTGTCATGTGACCATGCAAGTGACTAGGACAGGAAGACAGCTGAACTCATGTGTCCTTTTTAAAGGAAATGGGAGATAATCCAGAGGTCTGATATGGCACACAAGCCATGTCCCTCTGTAGGACTTTGCAGAAGTTCTGGCACCACCATCTTCACATTCCCTGCATCACTTGAGTTAACGGAAAACACCTACACACGTGCTAATGAGTGTGGAATCCCAATAAGCACCTAGTCACTTACATAAGGACAGACTTAATATGACTATCTATGCAATTACAGCTGCAGCACTGTGTAAGGTCATTCAATATTACTTGAACTTCAGGTGCCTTAAATAAACATTCTTTGTATCAGGCATGACACCAGGCAACCTGATCTGTGCACTAAGGGATTGTTCACATTGGCAAACGCGGACGGCCGTGCGTTCGTAACGCAATGCGTACGAACGCATGCCATCCGCGTTTGTATGCGTTGCGTGGCTGATCCCATTCACTGAAAGTGAATGGGATAGCCGCGTTTTGGGAAAAAATGCGTGCAGCATGCAGTCCCGGACCGCACATGTCCAGAACGCATGCAGTGTGAACATCAGACAGTGCAATCTATGCACTGTCTGATGCTGTGCGTGTCAGCCTCCTGCACGCGTTCCCGAAACGTGGATGGGAACGCGTGCAGTGTGAACGGGGCCTAAGGATTATAGGTTACAGATATATTCCTTACGATTGGCTTAATATAAGTCATGTTAGTGGACATTTATGCTTTAATGTGTACATTTCCAGTAATTATTTTAGATTGATCAAATTTGGATTTCTGCAATGCCCAGTCAGGATTTTTTTAACATTTTCTAGAATGATGAGTGCGATTTGTCAACTGACAGAAAAGGTTGATTTAATTTTTCAATACAAACTATCAGCTTATGAAATATACCTAAAAGTCTAACAATTTAGCAGTATTATGTATGTATGAAAACACAAGTCCATTTACCAGGAAGATAAAAATGGCCTCGTAAGTCCTCTATGTAAAAATATATCTACACATTTTTGTGGTAGAAGTTGTTCCCACAGGGCTCCCTTGCAACCTGCACAACTTTATAAACTATAGCTACTCAGATGTCAGGCACAATTTGCTATACCATACATTCAGGCTATTAATGGGCACATCCACACTGAAAAACAATAGAAGTCCATCAGCAACAATGACCGCGAGGGGCACACAAACAATTTACAACTTTAAACACTGATATTGTGATCTTGTTTCATGCTGAGCTACCGTATTTGACTTTCGTTTTTCTGTAAGGCACATCATAAGTTATAAACATATTACACGTGTGTGTGTGTGTGTGTGTGTGTGCGTGCGTGCGTGCGCGTGCGTGCGTGCGTAAAACATTTTTAATGAAGTTTTCAGTCAGGCAGAACTACTATGTTGGGTAATTTGTACCTTATGCCTAGATATCGTCATTGAATATTGTGATGAACGTGGGTTTTTACTTTTCAAGCCTACCTGAACTGACGTGATGAGATAAACATGGTTACATACACTACCAAACATAGTTAGAACCTCCCTGTCTACAATTCATTTTTTTTCTCACTGCGAGTTAAGACTCAGTGCTCTTTGTATGTAAATGAGGCAGTTGGACAGCAGTAGAATGCAGCTTTTGGCTCTTCTGTAATGGAAACTGAAACAAAACACTTATCTGGATATTCCATTGCTTACAATGGATGGGATTGCAACTGCATAGGTGAGAAATGTGTCCTGTGCATGGTGATGGCCACCTGTGTTGACCACAGTGCAAAAATGGCAAAGGAGAAAGGACCAAAAATTAAGGAGAAGCTTGTTCAAAATATACTTTTGCCAAAATTATACCCATCCTTTAATTTGGCAGCAAAGCCAATTAGATGCCAAGAAATTGTGGTGCATAGTGCTCTATGTGCTGGCAGGCTCAATCTTAAAAGCACTAGCCATTTTTAACCCCTTGAAGTTCAGGGAATGTTTAGAATTCGACCACTAATTCAGAGGAAATAATTCATTTTTTACACTTTAAACCATCAAATTGAATTTGGTAACGTTCCCTCCCTTAATTTAGCTTTTTAACAGCAGTATGATTACATACATAAACTGTTTCCTTTCATTGCATATTTACATTGCTTCAAGTTTTCATTTTTTCTTAAAGGGAAGGTTCAAGCAAAATAAAAAAAAATGAGTTTCACTTACCTGGGGCTTCTACCAGCCCCATGCAGCCATCCTGTGCCCTCATAGTCACTCACTGCTGCTCCAGTCCCCCGCTGGCAGCTTGCCGACCTCGGAGGTCGGCGGGACGCATTGCGTACATTTTTACGCATTCCCGCTAGTGCAGGAACATTAACACATACATTTTTACGCGTTACTGGTTCAACGCGTACATTTTTACGCATTGAACCAGCAATGCGTAAAAATGTATGTGTTAATGTTCCTGCACTAGCGGGAATGCGTAAAAATGTACGCAATGCGTCCCGCCGACCTCCGAGGTCGGCAAGCTGCCAGCGGGGGACTGGAGCAGCAGTGAGTGACTACAAGGGCACAGGATGGCTGCATGGAGCTGGTAGAAGCCCCAGGTAAGTGAAACTCATTTTTTTTATTTTGCTTGGACATTCCCTTTAAAGCAAACTCAAGGTGAACAATTATCCCTTAAAAAATACACCTACAAAACAGTAACCTACACAGATTGAAAATCTAGTCTGTTTGCGGCTTTGCTGTGGCCGGATCCCTTTCAATTTTCCTCCTTACTCATTAATAAAATCCTCAATATGGCGCCAATACCCTCCTTGTGCTATGAGCAATGCAGTTCGCTCATTCTCCTGCTCTGCTCTCTGTGATGATCGCATTTGTGCACAGATCGGGAGTGTGGACAGAGAGATGAGGACTAGAAGGACGACAGGCACAGCCATACAACTTCCGTGGGAAAGCCGCTTACTAGATCTAATCGGCACCACTACGGGAGGGGATTACCGGCTTACAGAGCATTTTGGAAGGACAGTGACAGTGTTAATTATCTGCTCCCATACCCACACTACTGTGTGGCCTCTGTTTCTGCTGTTCTTGTCACCCCAGGCACACTTCAAATAAATGTGAAAAACTGCTGAAACCAAAATAAAATTTATTCATCAAGGTATGCCCTCTTTAAAAATAGGAAATATGTGCCGCATATAGATTGTTATGCCCTCCAAAATACACCTTGAAATAATAAAGGTACATTATGAAAACTGATATATTAGTTTATTTTAAAGGCACCCAAAAATAAATAGAAACCCGCCACCTAAAACATAACCCAACATATCCTGTTTGCCAAGAAAATAAGACCTGTTGTAAGTTTAAACTTTGTGAATGATCTCTGTGGAAGAGGAGAAAGATTAGAAGTTAATCTGCTTTAAATGATTTATTCAGCTTTTTCTTCTATCCTAGTCAGCTTAATAATGATGAGATGTATCTGAATGATGCGGTCTTCTGTCTGCCTGTTAGAGAGTACTGTAGATGGGGTTAGTAAGAACTATCATCAAAGTGGGCTTCTGGACTCGGGCTAAAATACTAGCCCAAAAGGTCATGAAGAGCCCGATAACCTGCTCTATACAGTAGAAAATAGAGGAAGCTTATCAGAAAATCAGGAAGGGACTAGGAAATAGGCTGCCTTCTTTTTTAAATTTCAAAAAGACGATGTTAAAGACAAAGGACATCCTAATACTTTTTATACAAACACATAGAGGTATTTTTCTGAGCTTGTGATATTGGGATGATCTGATATGAAGAGCAGATACATTATACCCACCACAACTAGTAAGTGATTGGCTTCCACAGTAAAACCCAGCAGTAGTATGTGGTACTTCATTCGATATAGACTGTAATAGAGATAAAAACTATTTTGCTATAGGTGATAGTTATTACTATTATACCTATTACCGTATTTTTCGGACTATAAGACGCTCCGGACTATAAGACGCACCTAAGTTTAAAGGGCAAAAACTAGAGAAAAAAAAAAAAATGAAACATAGGTGAGTCCATGGTCCAGGAGGGTCTTATTGATCTTTCCTCCCCCCTCCCCCAACAAGATATCTAAATTACACTGACAAGCTAACTAACCCCTGCTGCTCCCCTAGCTACACTGCACTACACTACACAACAACCCCCCATCCTCCCCAGCTACACTAATCAATCACTAAAATTAAATTTCAGGTTATCTCACCAGAATGGGTGGCAGTAGCTGGGTCCCTCTGGTCTGGGCATCCAGGCTGAAAATGATGCTGCTGATGTGCGCAGAGGGGAGGCTGCAGCGTGATCCATAGTGTTTCCATGCGGCATTGAAGAAGCCGCTGTAATTACCCGCAATGTATTTCCTCTAATCTTTCTCTTAAATAATGCCCGGCATCGGTCCCGCAGCATAGCACGATCCACGTGGTTTTCATGTTGCATAGTAGCAGCCACTGTAAATATCCGCGTTGCTGAGCCCTTTGATCCCCGCAGCGCAGCATGATCCACGTGGTTTTCATGTTGCATAGTAGCAGCCACTGTAAATATCCGCGTTGCTGAGCCCTTTGATCCCCGCAGCGCAGCACGATCCACGTGGTTTTCATGTTGCATAGTAGCAGCCACTGTAAATATCCGCGTTGCTGAGCCCTTTGATCCCCGCAGCGCAGCACGATCCACGTGGTTTTCATGTTGCATAGTAGCAGCCACTGTAAATATCCGCGTTGCTGAGCCCTTTGATCCCCGCAGCGCAGCGTGATCCACGTGGTTTTCATGTTGCATAGTAGCAGCTGCTGTAAATATCCGCGTTGCTGAGCCCTTTGATTCCCCCTCTTTCTTCATGCCGGTATCAGCGCGATCCCCGCTGACAGGCACATCTTCAGCCGCTATAGCGGCAGAGTCCTCAGAGGCTTCCGTACTGCAGTGTTTACTGGCGCCCTCTCATGACCACGTGGGTCGCAGGTCATGAGAGGGCGCCAGTAAACACTGCAGTACGGAAGCCTCTGAGGACTCTGCCGCTATAGCGGCTGAAGATGTGCCTGTCAGCGGGGATCGCGCTGATACCGGCATGAAGAAAGAGGGGGAATCAAAGGGCTCAGCGGCTATTTACAGCGGCTGCTACTATGCAACTTGAAAACCACGTGGATCACGCTGCGCTGCGGGGATCAAAGGGCTCAGCAACGCGGATATTTACAGCGGCTGCTACTATGCAACATGGAAACCACGTGGATCGCGCTGTGCTGTGGGACTGATGCCGGGCATTATTTAAGAGGAAGATTAGAGGAAATACACTGCGGGTAATTACAGCGGATCTTCAATGCCGCATGGAAACACTATGGATCACGCTGCAGCCTCCCCTCTGCGCACCGCAATAGAATACGGTATATACTGATGGAAACAAATGCCAGGATTGCTACATTCGGAGTATAAGACGCAGTAACTTTTTCTCCCCACTTTTGGGGGAGAAAAAGTGCGTCTTATAGTCCGAAAAATACGGTATATAATATAAATAAATATATATATATATATATATATTTTGCCACGTATGAAGTTCTACAAACCACCAATCGTGCCACAGGAATAAAATTAAAGTGTTCTCAAAAACCTGCTTCTAACAATATATTTAGTTACTGAACTTTTCTCTTTCCTTCAGTGAAACCTATGAGAGGCTCATAGAGCCAATAGATTACTGGCTGTTCAAGTCATTTACTCCATTATTTAATTTATACACCATTAACAACAAACAGTAAATTAGGGGACTGTTGAATCCCAGCAAAAAATAGCTATAATAAAGAAGAGCTGGATTAGGCACTGTAATTTTGTATATGGACCAAGCAGAGCTTCAAATACTTGCTAATCAGCTAATACGACAACTGACGATTCTAAAGATAACAGAATGGAAGGCTTCTAAATGGGAGAAATGTTGACATGAAAATAATTCCTTTCATACAAATTGTATACATATTGGGACTGGACCAATCAAAATGCCCTTCCTGAAGCCTTTACTAGGTCCCATTCCAAGCTACTTACAATCTGCATACAAACCAGAATTATTTGCACCTCACTGACTACTTGGGGGTTATATTGATTAAACCTACCTTGAAATCATATTACAAGCAGGAAGAAATGGAGGTTTCATATAGCCTCATGGAGTTTTTTTTTTTTTAAATATTGCCTGGGGTGCTCATTTTTATTACTGTAAAATTGTGGTTACCTTCAATCATGAATTTTCTCCAATAACGTCCTCTTCTGGCTGCACTTTCTGACTTTGCTCATCAAAAGGCTTTCCTGTCAAAGTTGACCTACCACTTTCCTTTTTTTAACTCTCTACCTATGGATTGGTTTATTACCACTATACATACTAACAATATTTTAAAAAAACCTTTAACCAAGGATTGAAATACATTCTAATCAGTAGCCAATAACCCCTTTCCCATTAGAAATCTTTACCTTTTATTGAATAGATCGTCAGGGGGATCTATATGGTTGATATTGTGGTGAAACTCCTCCTACAGTGTGATGTCATGACCTTGGTCCTGATGGTTTGCTGTTGCATTGTGAGAAATAAAAGCTTTTTCCAACTGCCAAGCAAGCAGCATCTCCATCTGTGCATAAATTTCATTACCTAACAGACTGGTGTGCTCTTATACATGGACTGACAAGGTCATCAGCTTTGGTTTTCTTGTGACAACCAACTGCACCCCGCTCTTTAACCCCACATTAAAATGTCCAGATGCTTCTCACCAACCCCCCCCCCCCCCCCTTTCTTCCACAAGAGTAAAAACAAGAGGGAGGTTGAGTCATATGGTGGTTTGGTCTTCCTTCCCACATCCCCGCCACACTAAATGCCACATTTCTATTCAAGATGGCTGGTCAGTGTTGGATCCCAGAGTGGTGCCCCCCTCCTGTAGGGAACAAAAGAAAAACATGTTTGGTACTTTCCTCCCTGAAGGCATTGAAGGAGACTGAGCATGTGTGATGACGCAGAATACAGGGAGGACATTCTCTGGGAATTTTGAGGGTACAGCTGGGTATTTTTTTCTTCATGAACAAAAAAAGGCATCCAGCTTCCACCAGAATACTTTGCTTAAGTTACAGAACTCAAGGTCTACACTATACAAGACTTGTGGGAGAGTGATGTCATCTATCATAAGTACACATTGCATGCAGGGAGATGGAGCTCAGGCATGTGCATGCCACAAATCACCAGGAAGAAGATGCAGGCCTATTACAAAAAAAAAAAAAAAAAAAAAAAAGAGGAAGTACTGTAATGTACACCCTAAGCAACAACAGTGTCATTTCCAGATCCTAAGATAGTTTTACCTCTCTTTCTCAATTACCATAGTCCTATCTTACGTTGATTCTTCAGAAATGTACACTCCAGGTCACAGCAAGTGTTTAGTTTGACAGGAATCCCATGACTGCAATTAAAACGCTGTATAGTAGGGATGCCCAGTGTAGTTGCCTTCAGCTACAGAGCTGCAAGTCCCATGGAAAATAGTTTGTGTCACTCTTGTTGAAGCACAACCCCAGGCATACAGACCAGTATTAAAATGTGTATATTTTAGCAAATAAAAATCTATTTGTGTCACAAGGTACTTGAGTGCTATGTACTTACTTTATAATGGTGGACAGATCACCAAACTCTTTCAGTGCATGGGGGGTGGAGTCAGAACTTGTGGTTATACAAAATCCACACAAGGCTACTGAAAGGATATTATACCTCCTGCTCAAGCTCACCTAAAACTAGTGCTTGGAATTCTATGTAAAAAAAAAAAAATCACTACTGTGCTTCAAAACCAGGAGGGAGCAGAACATCATTCTAATAATATCTAATAAATAATTATCACCCTGCACCAGTTCATAGACTTAAATGAAGGTCTTTAAAGACACTGTGGGCCCTTCCAAAACCCTGGGTTGGTTGATGCAGTAGGAAATCTTCAGCTAAGCACTTCTGAAAAGCAATGCATTAAAGTGGACAATAAAACATTAGGATCATCACTGTGCCAAAAATCCCATGGATACAAAACAAAAGCTGACAATATTACAAACACAGAGGTGTGTAGGCTGAGAACTCAATACAAATTAAAATTAGTGTACAGCATGTAGGTTCTCTAAAAATGGAGCCTGTTCCGGACAGCTCAGCGACACGTGTGACAGTGGGGACTTTCCATTGGCTCCTCACTGCTATACCTGGATGTGTATGTCTGTGTTTCTTATGGCAAAGGTTATATGATCTTTACAAGATTCAGGAGTAAAACAGCCACAAACCCAAAACATCATAAATAATTTGGTACCAAGAAGCCTGCTGGAGGCCATTAACAGTATCTCCGATACCACCAAAGTAGACTGGACAAGTACATGAAAGATTGCAACCAAAGTCTCTCCTACAGCAGGATAAAATCATGTTTAATCCCCTGTTGGACTAGTACATATATTACAGGTTAAAGCAATGGCCCTACTGCTGTTCTCTTATGTGTTTTTAAGAGGTAAAAAAGGAAGAGTAAGGATCCATTTTTTTTCCTTTTTTGTGTGTGTTCTCCAAACGTGAGCGATGCTGGCTTCGATGGAGGACGGTTCATGGCTTTGATGAGCACAACTCATGGTGAGCCTCTGCTGAGACTGGGATACAGTATCACTGCGGTCACGGCTACAAACGCCGCCATCACAGTCATCCAAGGCCACGTATTCTGTAAGGAGCAAGAAGCAGATAATACATAATTAGGTATGGAAGAGTGCTTGCAGTGAAAAGACTAGACGAGAGATATAGTGTGCAAAGTATTAAGGTTTGTGAGTCACCCTTGCAGTATTGAGAGCTGTGCACTAAAATGCTAAAGGAGAAAAGGGAAGGGAATGGAATGGAGAAGGGGGAAGGGGGGGGGGGGGGGAGAGGGAAGAGAGATGGGAGCATGAAAGATGTACCGTATATAAACCAGAAAGGAAGTGAGATACTAATCTGACAGAGATCTAGAAATAAGGCTATTTAAAAATATTGCAATAGAGAGGTAGATTAGCAAGAGAGATAAAGAAAGCAAGATAGGAAGAGACACGCACAGATTCACTAACACAGGCCATCAAACAGGAGTAGGAGGGAGATGGGGAAAAGATTTTTAAAAAACTGATTTTTTTTACATCATTTTATTCAGAATGATGCAACACAGAGTCTTAATTATAGTGTGTGCCTTCTATGGGTTAATTTACTCTTCCCATCTTTTTACATGACAATTACTGGGAAAACATTTTACCTGTAAAGAAAGACATTTTCATCCACATTATAAACACGTTTGTATTGACAGATGCTAATACAAACAGCTCCCCATGCAAATAAACACACAATCCTTATTTTATACATTGTAAATGCACAAAATGTTCACTACACCATCTCTGGAAAGGAGGAAGTATTGCCGTCATCAGGTATTATACTGAAGAGCAGATTACAAAGGTGAGTGTTGAGAAAGGCAGCCAGATCATTATAACAGACCACTTCTTTGGTGCAGGTTGAGATGCCCAGATTCCACTGTCATAGGACCACTGGTAAAGGCTTTTTACTGCTACATCTGTTTATCAGCTTCATGTTTGGAGAATAGTGCGCAGTAAATGCAAATAAAGACAATGGCATATAAGCTGCAGATATCTTTTTCCATTAATCATGCTGATTAGCGTAATAAGTATTACCTTTGTTCATATTCAAAATCTATAGTGTAGCTCTGCTTGCCTACATCTGTGCAACTATCTATACAGGCTTATGACTTTGCCTTGCTATAGTTTTTGCTTATATGCCAGTTTATTTAGTCTGGCATCTATTCTTACCTACTACTTGGGGTGTCAAATAGTCATACCTGTCTGACCCACCTACCGACTGAATTCAGAGGGGATGGGAAGAAGACTATTAAAGCAAATGCGTCCAAAAACTGGTATTCTGTCCAACATTTTGCTTTTGCAGAAGGTGTATATTAATTTATTGAAATTTCTTTGCTTCGTTTTGGGTTTGTTGGGCTTTAAAATAATCATGTAGTCAAGTAGGATAGGGAGGCGGCTTTCTGAAAATGCTATTGGACTGACTATTATCCCTTACTGATTGTGTTGATTGATTCATGTAGGTCAATAATGAGACTGCAGTTAAAGGGGCACTATGGCGAAAAACTGTAAAATTTAAAATATATGCAAACATTGAAAAAAAAAAATGTACTTCTTATGAGTAAAATGAGCCATAAATTACTTTTCTTCTATGTTGCTGTCACTTACAGTAGGTAATAGAAATCTGACAGAAGTGTCATGTTTTGGACTACTTCTTATTTGTATATGTTTGCACATATTTTAAATTTTACAATTTTTCGCCATAGTGCCCCTTTAAGGCGTTCTGAGTCAAGTGTGACTCCACTGGCTGCATGCTTGTTGCAGGTCTACGAATCAGGGACTGTTGAAGTAGTTAGGTTTAATTCACACTACAAAGCAAAAACTGACTTTTTTTGGTCCATTTTGCTTGCTCCAAAACACAGATATCAACGGATCTGTTAACACATGACAGATCACAGTGGATCCAATGTTCACACATGACAGATCGCGATTGGTCCATTGCAGTCAGCAGTATGCAAAGTCTTGACCTACACGATTTTTCCAAACAAGCGGAAGTGTTTCCCATAGAAGCCAATGGTGGAACGCATCTGCCTCCAGACTCCACACGCACCAAGTCAAACCACCGGAGCGGATACTGCCTTGTCCACTCCAGTTAGCTTTTGAAGATCTGGTTTGTGTGAACCAAACCTTAAAGGAGCCACACACCATACAAATTAAAAGATACAATTTTACACCAATTTGATAAATACAATCGGATGTCCCTAAAAATTGAAAGCTTTTTTTTTTTTTCATTCGAGAAATCTGATCAAATTTCCAGTTTTTATTTGATAAAAGTAGATCGGGAGTGTTAGATTTTTCGGATCAAATTATATGAAAATTGAAGGGTGCGTGGTAGATTGTCAATTATTTAATGTACAGACCCAAGCCATCTGAGTTTTCAATCATTTTTTCAAAATTGGGGAAAAATGTAACGTGTGTCATACATTGGTCAGATTTTTGAAATGTTGCAATCAATCAGAAAAATGTATTGCAATTCTTGAATTGAAAAGATATTTAAAAAGTTGTATAGTAAGGGGCCACCTTTATGGCTAGGGAAAAGAGAGCATTAATATTACTCTCACTACAGGTCTCCTTCAACGTCTAATAATGGTCAAAACACTTTTATGCTACATCTACATAGAATAGGGAAATAGAGGTTTTTTATGTGTAATCTTTGACTGATTGAATGAGATTTTGCACGATCTGTCTCTCTGCTAGGTAGTCACCAGAGGAGAACCTGGGCTGATCTGCACTTCAATACTACAGGTTTGCAGGAGTCAATTTAAAGAAACTTTTTTTGTAAGCTTGTGATAAATGAGAACTGTGGTCAGGTCACAACTTGCTATGGCCATACTCAAAGATGGCTAATCTGTAGTTACAAGATGGTCTCACGCATCAAGGTTCCCAACCAAGCCAGCTAAGATATAGACAAACGTTCAAATTAAAAAATCTTTGCGCTAAGAAAACCAGCAAGTGTCATCGTTTATGCCTGATGTTTCTTTTTTAGATAGCATTTTGATCAAGCCTTGTTTTGTCTACTAAAGAGAACAGTGGCGCCTTTCTGAACACTCCTTTTCCCGCCGTGCAGGCCTCTCGCACACACTCAGACAGTAACTGGAAGAGAAGTCAGCATTTAGCATACACAGGAAAAGACAGACAGATGTTAGATGATTAGTAAGCTCCGGTCTTTCTGGCAGTGGACAGCCTGTCCTGTTACCTGACCATGCGTTAGTGTTACAAGGATGGGACATGTAGGTGGAAAGTGAAGGACAGACAAGAGCAGCGTGTACCTTTCTCTACCAAAACAGGCCGTAACACCAATACAGGATAGCCACGACTACGCCAAAGTATACAGCTGGGACGGGTAGTAATGCGGAAGGCTGAAGAAGGGAAGGGATATTAGAAATCACTTTGGTGCTTAATCAAAACAGAGCTTGAGAATGTGATTTTGCTGCTAAAGAGGCAGCTTTCAATCAACTGTCACTTACACAAGGGAAATCATAGTTCTAGAACATCTAACACAATATTTTTAACAAGGTGAAATGCATTGCCTTAAATGTTATGGGCATTGATTTTTTTTCAGCTCATAAAATATAAATAGTTAACACTAGTCTCTAGCTGAAGTTACCATATTTTAACGGACATGTCTGATAAGCATTCATCCCCATCTAAAGATTCAAATGTGCTTATACATTGCCTAAACAATGTACAACATCACTCTTTATAATCCAATTGGAAACCAGCAGCTTTATGTTTGATCTTCTGACCACTACTTTGTTTTTGATTACCTATAGGGCCTTGGCCAAAGGAGTACTGTAGCTAGTGAGGGATACCCAACAGTGAGCTACCTAAGTGCCTGTCATCATCATATTAGTGGCTGCAGTGATGTTTTGTTGAGAGCCAAAACACTAGTTAAAGTCATTAATTGTATTTAATCTATAAGCCTCACTGTGTTGACGTAATAAACAGGTCTGGGGTCCCTGGCAGCTCGAGGTTTCTGATGGGCCATGACACCCTTCCTGCCGTTTCTGGAAGTGCTGGCCTTCTCCACCTCATTTATGGATTGGCTGATTCTGCCATGCATCTGATATTGTACATCCGCCCCTCGAAGGTATGAGTGTGGGGCAGTTCTATAATGTGACAAAATTGCTGGCAATGATGGGATGCCGGTAGCTCCAGGTTTAAAACTCCTTACTAGAGGAAGTCAATCTTCACCATCAACACAAATGGTAGCGAGGGATCACCTAATGGCATTGGTGTAACTAAAAATGTTGGCCTGTCACCAGGCCAGCAGTAGTGGGTAGGATAGGGATAAAGCAATATCCCTCTTGCTGCTACAGAATGAGTTACCAGTGTGGGAAATTTTCCTGGGTGCCAATGCTTTTACTGTGTCCAGCAAGATTTAGTTTCAATATTAATGCTGGAGGCCACCTGAGAAGTTCCTCACTAACTATATAAGTATGCGGTCATACTAAGCAAATAAACGAACTACTTGGTTTTGTGAACCTGAGTGACACATTAAAATAACATTGTTTCAGTGGCATTTTTGTGTGTATATTGTGTTAGATGTTTATTGTTGATCTTTCTATTGGTTAGTTAGG
Organism: Hyperolius riggenbachi; assembly: GCF_040937935.1. Taxonomy (NCBI): domain Eukaryota; kingdom Metazoa; phylum Chordata; class Amphibia; order Anura; family Hyperoliidae; genus Hyperolius; species Hyperolius riggenbachi. Next base: position 175,975,477 of record NC_090654.1, on the reverse strand, counting down.
ATTTAACAGATTGTATTTTGGAATCTAAGGCAATAGTTATTGTCAGTTAAGCACACAGTAAATGTTCCCTTTGTGCCAGTAAAACACGATAGATCCATAGATCCAGCTTCCATAGCTATAAAGGGATCAGTTGGAACCTAAAGAACTGCAAGAAATGCCATAACATTTATACCCATATCTTGATTGTGAGATTTTAGACTCAGAAAAGTGACGGCTATAGAGCATACTGGTCATTTCACTTCATGATCATTTCAGTCAGATGTCCATCACCGCAGCTTTTCTCCAAGCTTATCTCCCGGGGTCCCCTTTGTAGCAGCTGCTGGCACAGCCAGGACTGCTACCTCTGCGCAGCGCCAGCCTGCGCTCCCGTGGCTGGGAGCGTGCTGCACAAGTGCAGTTCCGAACATGGGAGTGCGACCGAGAGCAGCGCGGCCATGCACTTGCGCATGGGCAGAGGCCGTGGACCTGGACAGCTGCAACGGAGGAGACACTGGCATGGAGCGGAGCTGCAGTGAGGGACACATAGGCTTCTAGGGGCTGGAAGAAGTCCCGAGTAAATTTTATTTATTTTTTTAATTCTTAGATGCATCCTTTAAAGAGACTACTCAGTGAAAATTAAAAATTCAATGGATCCTCTATATAAAATACTTGGCTTCCTGTGTGTAGCCCCATCCCATTGCAGTGATGTGCCATAGGACTTCCGTGGCACTTACTGTATATCTCGGATAGTGACAGTGCCATAGCATGCTTCTGCAAGGGAGTGGGGCTATGCTCTAGAAGCCCATGCACATGGGGCTCAGGTAGTTCAAAGACAAAGACCCAGCAAGTAATTATTGTATAACTTTTTATTACAAGAACCACCATAGCATGTTTAATTTTCACTGAATAGTCTCATTAATAACTTTGCTCACATATTCTGGTGCACTGATGATGTCATCTGACCATAGAGAAATATTGGCCCAGCTCATAAAACGGCAACCTTATGATTTATGGGTAGCAAGTACAGTCAGAAGTGGACAAATTCAAAGAATGAACCAGCAGCCAGTCCAATTTGAGACTGACAAAGAGGGCTTTTTAGGAAGCACTGGCTACTGGTTCCTAAATTTTTCCAGCCCTGTTTATAGTGGACATGTAAAATCCTAAAGTGGGACCAAACTCAACACTGCCAGTGGGCACGTATCTTGTGGTGGCCATAACTAGTCACAAATATCCACCAACCAATTTCTGTGCACTGGTGGATCCCTTGTTGCACTGTGTAAATAAGCCATGGCTTGCCCAACTGTCACATATGTCATGCCCTTACCAGCCTTGGTAACTGGTAGTAAACAACTTTTACATCACATTCCTGGAATTATCAGTCACTAAAGCTCTCAATGGTAAATAGTTGGTGGAAGAAGGGCAAGGATCATAGACAGGAAAGTCTTCAATTACACACAGTGTGCTGTGCATTAGTTATAGAACTTTATTCAAATTGAAAACAGGAAAGCTGAGCCCTCCATGGACAAAGTGCACATGGGTTCCTTGGAAGCAGAGAAAGCAGTCTGAGAACTGACACCTAAACATAAGGGTATTACCAGATCACCAGATTCTGGCAATATTGTTAGTGTGGTCCAGTTTCTTTAAGCTGACTTGCCCACTTAAAATTCTAAACAGTTCTTGAAACCTGCATACTGATACATTACTCTGTGTAAAAAAAAAAGCTAAAATAAGTTAATATAAAAGTTGATAAATGTATGCTTAACACATTTATTGGCTTTTTTGGAAACAGAGAGGAGGGCCAATACTGCAAGATAACTGCCTAAAATGTATATTCTATAACTGAGTAGTCAACTGGCATATAAGGATATGTACATTAATGTGGGTCTTCTGGGTGTGGTAGCTGTGCACTGTGAGCAATAGTTTGTTCTGTTCCGTGTTTTTTTTATCTTCACCAAGCACAAGACATACCAGGCACAGGTGGAGTCACATGCATTGCAAACTACATTTAGTGCAATTTAACCGACGTGCACAAAACAGTACACAAGTTCTTATTACCCGAAAGTATTGACAATGGTAACAAATGCACAACTAGCAAGTCAACACTACAGGCATCTGCTCTAGGCTATACAAGGAACATTTCCCAATCTCTGTGACACAGTGTGCTCTCCCTCCCCAAAAAACATCTGCAGCCAGTCACTAAATACTGAAACTGCAGTCACCAATTTTTCCAGTGAATGCAAAGGCATCCAGAACTGTGACAGCAAATCCTGATCGTCTACTGATCTGTAGAGATGGCTAAAAGTTGCTCAAAAAAAGACCATGCAATTTGGGCCTATACTGATTTGAAGTCATTTTATCAGTTGTAGACTACTATTATCTGATGTGTTTGGCTTACTGTGACCAAAACGACATCAATGAGATAGATTTTTCAGACTGCATAAGGACATATAGGACCATATGAAGACAAAACAAGCCTTATTAATGAAAGTGACAAGTCCTCCATTTGAAACTTTCAGTACACCGGCTTAAATGCAGACACAGGCAGACGGCTGCAGTGTCTTCTGTCACTACATTCCTGGTGTCTCTACTGCACATTACTACAGTATCCAAAGGCACTTAGTCTGAATTTAAGCACTATGAATTTAAACCAAGGACGCAGGTGCCAATTTTATGCTTCCAAAATTCTTCACGTTCACTCCCAAGCTGACCCCTTAGTCTACGATGGTTGACCTCATACTAAATGGCTTTGTATCTGGCTACGATCTGTATGTGGCATTAGCATATGGTATATAAAACCAGCTGCACTAAGTACCTGATGGCTGCATGTAACAGAGCCTTCTGAATTAGAATGTTAATAAACAGAGCTGGTTTACTGACTGTTACCGGCATCTTGTGTATACAAATTTGGGAGCCAGCCTATAACAAGCTGTGATGAGAGAACAAAAATATTTAACATTACTGAAAGAATGCCAAGTTCATTGCGTGATGCACAAGACCACAAAAAACTGAAGCATGATGGGCATATTAAATGAAGTAACACTGTTCAGCATACCACAAGTTACCTCATGGTCTACACTGGCTCCTACATGTGACAGACAGGAGCAGATGGAGTCTGATATGTGCACAGGCTCAGGGTAAAGATGTTGGGTATATATCGCCTACTCATACCATAGAAGGAGATCTACTTACATTATTCCCCTTCTCCTGCAGCAGCTTCAGGTTTTCTTTACATTGCTTGAGCTCCTCCACGATTGTTTGCTTTTCTTTTTCGGTCGTTTCAAATGACACCTTTATCTCAGATAGCTTAGACTGTGTGCTCTCATACTACAAGAATAAAAAGGAAAAATAAAACACCCAGTGCACAAACGCATCATAAATGCCTGACACACATGCTTAAAGAGACTCTGAAGCGAGTCTAAATTCACGTTTGTAACTTTTATTAATGTTAAAGGAATAGTCAGGCAAAAAAAAAAAAAAATAAGTTTCACTTACCTGGGGCTTCTACCAGCCCCATGCAACCATCCTGTGCCCTCGTAGTCACTCACTGCTGCTCCCGTCCCCCTATGCCAGCTAGTTTTGTTTTTGCCGACCTCGGGGTCGGCGGGCCGTAGGCCTGAACGATTTTAAAAAAGGTTGAATCGCACGATTTCTGTCAGAAATTGCGATTTCGATTTGATTCACGATTTTCTTCAAATCAAGCCAGCCTGCCACTTGCCCGGCTTATGATGGGAAGGTGCTGGAAATATTGAGCCGCCGGGACAGAGTGCGAGGGCCTGCAAGGTGGGCGGAGTCTGCTATTCCTAACTCCGTGATTGACAGCTGTGCGGGCGGAGTCTGCCGCCCGCCCAGCTAACGTTGGGAGATGTTGCGAGGATGAGTATGCCTCACGAGTGAGAGCCTGCAGGGTGGGCGGAGCCATTCGCAACAGTCCGTGATTGACAGCTGTGCGGGCGGAGTCTGTCGCCCGCCCAGCTAATGTTGGGAGATGTTGGGAGGAGGAGTATGCCGCACAAGTGTGAGAGCGGTCGGGGAATGGGCGGAGTCTGCCGCCTGCCCAGCTAATGTTGGGAGATGTTGGGAGGAGTATGACGCACGAGTGTGAGAGCGGGCGGGGAATGGGCGGAGTCTGCCGCCCGCTCCGCTGATTGACTGCACAGTAGGAGGAAGTTGGGGAAGAAAGTGTACGTAATGGTGCTGAGCCACCGCAAACTGCCGCTGCACAGAGCGGCAGAGGGGACTGCTGGACTGGCTTGCGGAGGGGGGGGGGGGGTGGGGGGTAAAAATCTTGGCTTATGGCGGTCACGGAATCGTCGTTTCCGTGATCGCGATTTCGATCAAAAAACGATTTATCGCTCAGGCCTAGCGGGTCGCATTGCGTACATTTTTATGCATTCCCGCTGGTACATTTGTATGCGTTAATGTTCCTGCACCAGCGGGAATGCGTAAACATTAGGGATGGGACGAATCCACAATTTCTTCGAATACGAATACGAATCTAAAAAGGTTCTCGAATATCTCGAACCTTTCGAATCCCGAATCTAACGAATCCTGCGTTCCGTGGAATGGTTGCCCACAGTATAGGTAGGCAGGCTAGGTGCTCACACTATAGGTAGCTAGGTAAAGGTGCCTTCAGTATAGCTAGCTAGGTAAAGGTGCCTTTAGTATAGCTAGCTAGGCATAGGTGCCTTCAGTATAGCTAGCTAGGCATAGGTGCCTTCAGTATAGCTAGCTAGGCATTGGTGCCTTCAGTATAGCTAGCTAGGCATAGGTGCCTTCAGTATAGCTAGCTAGGCATAGGTGCCTTCAGTATAGCTAGCTAGGCATAGGTGCCTTCAGTATAGCTAGCTAGGCATAGGTGCCTTCAGTATAGCTAGCTAGGTATAGGTGCCTTCAGTATAGCTAGCTAGGTATAGATGCCTTCAGTATAGCTAGCTAGGTATAGATGCCTTCAGTATAGCTAGCTAGGCATAGGTGCCTTCAGTATAGCTAGCTAGGTATAGGGGCCTTCAGTATAGCTAGGTATAGGGGCCTTCAGTATAGCTAGGTATAGGGGCATTCAGTATAGCTAGGTATAGGGGCATTCAGTATAGCTAGGTATAGGGGCATTCAGTATAGCTAGCTAGGTATAGGGGCCCTCCGTATAGCTAGTTAGGTATAGGGGCATTCAGTATAGCTAGGTATAAGGGCATTCAGTATAGCTAGTTAGGTATAGGGGCCCTCAGTATAGCTAGTTAGGTATAGGGGCATTCAGTATAGCTAGTTAGGTATAGGGGCATTCAGTATAGCTAGTTAGGTATAGGGGCCCTCAGTATAGCTAGTTAGGTAAAAGGGCATTCAGTATAGCTAGGTATAAGGGGATTCAGTATGGATATATGGGACCTCAGTATAGCTAGCTAGGTATAGGGGTCTTCAGTATAGCTAGGTATAGGGGCCTTCAGTATAGCTAGGTATAGGGGCCTTCAGTATAGCTAGTTAGGTATAGGGACCCTCAGTATAGCTAGTTAGGTATAATGGCATTCAGTGTAGCTAGTTAGGTATAGGGACCCTCAGTATAGCTAGTTCGGTATAGGGGCATTCAGTGTAGCTAGTTAGGTATAGGGACCCTCGGTATAGCTAGTTAGGTATAGGGGCATTCAGTATAGCTAGTTAGGTATAGGGGCATTCAGTATAGCTAGTTAGGAATAGGGGCATTCAGTATAGCTAGTTAGGTATAGGGGCATTCAGTATAGCTAGTTAGGTATAGGGGCATTCAGTATAGCTAGTTAGGTATAGGGGCATTCAGTATAGCTAGTTAGGTATAGGGACCCTCAGTATAGCTAGTTAGGTATAGGGACCCTCAGTATAGCTAGTTAGGTCTAGGTACCCTCAGTGTAGCTAGTTAGGTATAGGGGCATTCAGTGTAGCTAGTTAGGTATAGGCGCATTCAGTGTAGCGAGTTAGGTATAGGCGCCTTGAGTATAGCTAGCTAGGGTACCCCTCCCTCTGTGCGTCTCCTCTGCTCACCCCCTACAAAGAAAAAAAAAGCATCGGCTCACCTAAGGGGATCCAGGGCCGAATCCCGCTGCATCCCCCGCTCGTCCTCTTCCGATCCCCCGCTCGTCCTCTTCCGACTCCTCTGCTCGCCCCATGCATAGATGTGAGCATTGGCTCACTTAACACCTGCCCTGGATTCCCTACCTGCCGCCAGCGCAGAGCCGCAGACCTCGTTTCCTCCTCTGTTCCCTCTAGTAACCGCCCGGCGCTTCAGTGATGACGCGATGCAAAAGCGGATCACTAGGGGGAACAGAGGCGGAAGCAAGAGGTCTGCGGCTCTGCGCTGGCGGCAGGTAGGGAATCCAGGGCAGGTGTTAGGTGAGCCAATGCTCACATCTATACAAGCGGCGAGCGGAGGAGGCGCGGGGGGGGGGTCGGAATAGGACGAGCGGGGGATCGGCGGTGGTGCGGGGATGCAGCGGGATTCGGCAGATTCGTTTAGGGGGAAATTGCGTCGGGATTCGAATCCACGAATCTCGAATATTTCTCAATATTCGAGGGATTCGTGGATTCGCCGTCCCACCCCTAGTAAAAATGCTTAAAATAACTCTAGAGTTAAAGACAGGCTGTTAATTAACTGCGTGTGAAAATAACTACAGAGGAGGTAAATTAACTACAGAGGAGGTAACGTAAGGAATGAAGAGAGAAGATAACTCTCTTACTGTGTGGTGGTAAGTTTTCTCTTGCCTTATTATCTCCAGCATGACATGATCTTAGTGAATTGAGGCCATTGGCCTCAATTCACTAAGATCATGCTGGAGATAATAAGGCAAGAGAAAACTTACCTCCACACAGTAAGAGAGTTATCTTATCTCTTCATTCCTTACGTTACCTCCTCTGTAGTCAATTTACCTCCTCTGTAGTTAATTTACCTCCTCTGTAGTTATTTTCACACACAGTTAACAGCCTGTCTTTAACTCTAGAGTTATTTTAAGGATCGGAGAGTTAACTTAAAGACAGAAGAGTTAACTTTAGGTTTGCCTGAGGTAAAATGTTTCCTGAATACTACATGCCTTATCACCATGGTAACAACTCTAGAAACATTATTAAAGACAGGAAATAAGCTTAGTGAATTGAGGCCAATGTCTGATCACTGACCAGTAAAGACTACAAAGATTTTTAAGGTTATGGGAGGGGCACTGGACACGCAAGAGTGCTATGACCCCCCCCCCCCTCCCCTTTCTCCAAATACTTCTGTCACGATATCTGGATACTAGTGTGGACTTCAAGCTTGGCTGGGTACTCCCCAGTGCTTGTGGACAAAGACAAAATGCAGGTTAAAGTGTACCAGAGATGGCATGTGACATGATGAATTAGACATGTGTATGTACAGTGGCAAGCATACAGACACTTATGCTGTGCTCCTTTTCTTTTTTTCCCTGCCTGAAAGTTTATAATTAGCTATGGGACTGACAGTTTTTTCTCCGCTTCACCAGATCCGGATGGCTCAGTCCGTGGCGCGGTTCACATAGTGAAAACGGATCTGATCAATGATTGACCGGATCTGTTTTCATTTAGCAATACATACCTAATTTTCCGTAGCAGCCGGCGGTAGAGACTGCCTCTTCTTCCGCTGTGAATACACAGAGCATCATGTGACTAGTCACATGACGCGGAAGACGACGGAAGCCTCTACCGCCGGCTGCTATGGAAGATTAGGTATGTATAAACCCTCCCTCACCCACCCACCCACCTGCTGCACCCTCCCCTCGCTAGATTCACATCGGCACATGCCCCCATCCCCTGTGGAATGGTCAGTTTCTTCACTAGTGCTAAGAAGAACGGTCCGGAAAATTAGGCCTGCAGCAATTTTTAGGTCCGGGGACCGGAACGTACGCAACGTATCTGTCCCAACGGACGCATGTGAATGGATCCATAAGTTAACATTGGATCCTTTCACATCCGTTCCATTTGTACAGTAAACGTTCCGGAAAAAAATGCTAATGTGAAATGGGCCTAATAGTATCAGGTGAAGCCGGAACAGATGGACTCAGAGAAGACCAGAAGAAGTCAGGCATGATTTTCATGTATGCCTTACCAACTTTGCTCCCCAATAACTAAGGTCCATCAGCTGAGCTGCTCCCAGAGATCTAGCCAACACACTTCAGACATAGACCCAGAGGTACAGATTAGCAGAATTTAGCTGGTAGGATTGCCAAAGGCATGCAAAGGTTGGAGGAGATAACTTTGAAGGAAACAACTGTCTTTTGGGTGAAGCAAGAGGGAATGAACAAACAAATCAATTCTTTTTTTTCCCTCTTCAACCAGGATTAGAAGTAGACAGTAGAAAAGGTAAGGTGAAAAAAAGGAATTTGTTTTTTCATTCTCTTTTGCTTTACCCAAAAGACAGAGTTTCCTTCAAAGTTATCTCCTTCACCCTTCGCATACCTTTGGCAATCCTACCAGCTAAGTTCTTCTATGAGATGAATAAAGCATTCTGCTAACAGGAACTCTGGGTCTATGCCTAAAGTGTGCTAGCTAGATCTCTAAAAGCACTTAACTGAAGGACTTAAGTTGTTGGGGCGCAAAAGATGGTAACGCATACATGAAAATCATGCCTGACCTCTTCTGAGTCTGCTGTATCTGTTCCGGCTCCCAGCATATATTGCAGTGGCTGCACAACTTCACCAGAAAATTGAATTGCAGCATAGCGGTAGTATCTCCAGGGAAAGATGATGGATCCCATACGGACGGGAACCAGAGGAACAGCACTCCCTAGGTAAGTAATGACTACCACGCCACCCCCTTATCACACTATTACAAACCTCACTTATCAGGAGCTTCATTTTACATATTTTCAGTTACAGGTGCTCAGTTGCCTTTAAGATGGCTTTTGAACTATGAGATTAGTTCATCAGTGCCCCAGCTCACCTCTAGCTGAATGCTTTGCACACGTTTCTCTGCTTCTTTCAGTTGAGTTTTTAGGTTGACCGCCTCACGCTCATTCTGCTCTTTTAGTGAGCCCACCTGGCTTTCCAGCTCCTTGCGGCTGACCTCCAGCACACTCAGGTCACTTGACAGGTCTCGGGACTGCTTCTGAGAACTACAAAGTGTACACACAGGCAATGGTTGGCTTGGAAAGGAAAACAATGCAGCTATTTCAATATGATATTCATAAACCAAGAAAAAATACATCAGAGACAACTAGACATCCAAATAATAAAGCAAACCTGAGCCGAAGCTTGGATGAAAAATCACCTACTTATCTAAGGCGAGAGAAGCCTCTGGATTCTCCAGAGGCTTCCCATGCTGTCCTCTGGTCTTCTGCCTCTGCCCGGGCACTTATGGAGTATTGGGGCTCATCTTCTGGCACTGGCGCAGTCCAACAGCGCTAGTGCTTGAAGAGCATCACAACCCAAATCAGATTTACAACAAGCCCTTTCTGGAAATGTTTGGGGTCCAAGAGTGGCAATGGGGGACTGGGGTACTTCGTGGAAAGCCCCAAAAGGATCCAGAGGCTTCTCTATCCTTAGAAAAGTACCATAGTTGTCATATAAAACACACATTTTCTCCCCCCAAAATGGGGAGAGCAAGTCACTGCATCTTAAATACAGGAAATACCCGACTTATGAACGCCCACCAGTGCAGTTTCTAGGCTAAAATGCACCCAGGGCGAGGGTGTAAAAAGTGCACCCCCCCCCCCCGAAGCCAGGTATAGGTGCCCGGAGTATAGGTTAGCTAGGTCTAGTTGCACTCAGTTTAGGTCCCCCCAGTATAGGTAGCCAGGAATAGGTACCCCGGTATAGGTTCCCCCCCCCCCCCCCCCCCCGAGTATAGGTGGCAAGGCATAGGTGAGCCAGTAAAGTTGCCCCCAGTATAGGTTAGCCAGGTAGGTGCCTCCAGTATAGATAGCCAGTATAGTTGCCCCCAGTATATGTTAGATAGGCAGGCAACCCCCGGTATAAGTTAGATAGGTAGGTGCCCCCAGTACAGGTTAGCTAGGTAGGTGCCTCCAATATAGGTAGCCAGTATAGTTGCCACCTGTATAAGCTAGCTAGGTAGGTAGGTGCCCCCAATACAGGTTAGATAAGTAAGTGCCCCCAATACAGGTTAGATAGGTAGCTGCCCCCAAGTACAGGTTAGATAGGTAGCTGCCCCCCAGTACAGGTTAGATAGGTAGCTGCCCCCCAGTACAGGTTAGATAGGTAGCTGCCCCCCAGTACAGGTTGCATAGGTAGCTGCCCCCCAGTACAGGTTGCATAGGTAGCTGCCCCCCAGTACAGGTTACATAGGTAGCTGCCCCCCAGTACAGGTTACATAGGTAGCTGCCCCCCAGTACAGGTTACATAAGTAGCTGCCCCCCAGTACAGGTTACATAAGTAGCTGCCCCCCAGTACAGGTTACAAAAGTAGCTGCCCCCCAGTACAGGTTACAAAAGTAGCTGCCCCCCAGTACAGGTTACATAAGTAGCTGCCCCCCAGTACAGGTTACATAAGTAGCTGCCCCCCAGTACAGGTTACATAAGTTAAACAGGAAGCAGCGTGTGTATCAGCGGCTATGCAGAGAGGAGACCAGCAGGGCGGGAGCAGCGGTCGGAGCCAGGGAGGTGAGTAACTGTGTATAGCAGCGGTTCCCTGCGCGCTAACTCTTGCGCAGTCCGAGGGGGGAGCATAGAGGGCAGCCCGGGGAGAGGGAGGGAGAGGTCGGGCTGCCCTCCCCGCGGCTTCCGCTCCCCCCTCCATCACAGCGCCCCCCCCCCTCCCTCTGCGCTCAGGGCAGCGGCACGGGCCGCACAGCCGTAGAAATGGCCATGACGCCCGCCAATAGAAACCACAGACCCACCGCAACGTCGGGGACTCCCTGTATTATCCCCCTCCACGTCCCCTTCGGGACAGAAGCGGACACATGGGGACAGAAGGGCACACATGGGGACAGATTGGGACAAAATGGCACCCATGGGGGACGCTGAAAAATAAGGTATGTGATTTTTGACCTGAGTTTTGGCTCTGATATATTTTAAAGCTGATGTAAAAGTAGGCAATCTTTTGTGTGTGTAGCCACAGAGAAATGTGCAGAATAATGCGCACATAGTGCACTGGTAAATCGTTTAAGCAGGAATACCTTTTCCAATTTTATTTTGCAGTCATACAACTAATTACAAAAATGTACACTGTACAACTACCACAACTGCCCATCCATTCAGGCTAACTACTAAGAAAATGTATCAGAGCACGGATTATAAACCTTACCTTAGAAGCTCGTGTTCGATCTTACTGCATTCCCCACTCAGCACTGTGTTCTCCTTCTGCAGCGACTGACACTCTGCCTCCAGAGAGGAGACACTTCGTCTGAGCTCCTCCAGTTCAGCTACAAAAGAGGAAGTAATAGATATTTGTCACCGGTATGAACCAAATCTTATTCTATTTCCCATCCACCCTGATGACAGGAGCACTGGAAACAAAGTAGATACATTTCTACTATAGCTTTCATATTGACATTCATGCCCAATTCAATCATGGTCACATCTGGCAGGTGCTACATGTGACATCTTGGATGGATGTTTGTTGATCTTTAACTTATGTAGCTTGTTGTTCCTCCCATCAATAGTTTAGACCTAGCTAAACCGTTATCCTCCACAGGGTCATATTTGAAGTCCAACATATTGAGTTAAAATGGTAAACAGACATCAGGATATGGGAATTTTTCCTGTAGTTTAACAATAGCAAATATGTAGTATCATTATTAATAATCAGGTGAAGATTAACCAGTGGTGGTTGTTCCACATCCTCAACTAAGTATAAACTATGTTACCTAATTGAGTCTCCCTCGCTGACGGACCTAAAATCTGGCAATTTCAGTGAAACCCTGCACAGAACTACTCAGTAACTCAAGTGCATTGTTTTCCTGCATTTCAACAGTCAGTGGAAGTGTTATTCTAAATCAAATATCTAATTTGCAACTTTAATGGTTATTACTGATTATTTTGTGTATTTTCTATATCATCATCCTGGCTTTGTAAAGCACTAACATAACAATGCACAGCACTGTGCATGGAATAAAATAATCAATTACATATTTGAGACAGAATCACAAGGATCAGATTCAAATAAGCTGTAGCATTGGTAATTATTTATTGGTTTGTGGTTTGAAGTACTAACAAATATGAATAAGGCGCAATATGAACTGACCTATGAAATTGCTAGAAGCTGGCTTCATCAGCTGAAATTTGCTATTAAAACTTTAATAAAAACATTTGTCTAGTTTGCCTTCTATGTACTTTTGACTACAAAATCTCACAGATGAGGAGCATCAGCATTCATAGGCGTGTACACATTCCTCAGAGGTTGTACTAACCTCGACACCTCTCTGACTCGTTTTTCTGTTGGTCCTCCCGATCCTTGCACTGGACCTGGAAACTGGCCTGCAGACTGACAATTTCCTTTTCATACTGAGAAGCTGTTTTCTTCCAATGCTCCAACTCAAAGCGCACTTCCTGCAGCTCTCCCTGAAGCTCGGCTATGTCACCTTCTCTCTCATTAGCCACCTGTTCAGAGACATGTTTCAGGATGGCAATCTCCTCCTGGGCATTCAGCAGCTCTTCCCGGGTACTAGAGATGTCATTCTCTTTTTCTTCACGCAGAATTTCAATCTCTTCTTGCAACCTGAGCAACTGGGCTGAATTAAGAGAAACAAGGGCCATTATTATATGTACTACCTTCTGCCACAACACGAGTACTAACAAAAAAAATATATAAAGGCAAGTTTTAAACGGTTTAAAAATCACAAGTCTACAATCTGTATGGCCCTTTACCCATTGAAGATGAAGATTACATGTTACTGAATCTGACCCAGATTAGGCTTACAAGTCTTCACTATCCTAGAGGAACCAGAATCAACAGTTGCAGAACTATATGCAGCAATTGTTCCTATTTGTATCGCACTGGGTGACTAAAGCAATAAGCACAAAAACAATTCAACCACAATTTTGTAATCTTTTCTCTCTCAGGAGTACCAGGACTGACTGTTGGTAAAAGATTGCAATCTTCATCAGTTTCATATCAAAACATTACGAGGTTTGTTTGCCAGTAGGCTTACAGTTATGAATTTCCTGTTTTATGCACACATTCTGTGGGAAGTTCAATATTTTTGGGTCTAAGTTGTAGGATAAGTTATGTTCTCTGAAGATCTCAACTCCACAGAAGCTAAGTCCCAAGTATAGGAGTTAGATCATTGATTTGCTAAAAAATGTTCTGATCATTTATGAAAATTGAATGGTGGAGGATAGATTATCTAGCAAAGTTGATACCTTGGAGGGTCTGGATCTGCTTGGTAGACTCTTCAGCTTGTTTTCTGCTGGACTTTCTCTCTTCTTCTAGGAGTGCTACAAACACATGAAAATCAACAGTGTGTAGAAGCAAAATTGAAGCCAAAATACCTTTAAAAGGAGCTTGAGGTGAGAGTGATATGGTGGCTGATATACTTATTTCCTTTTAAACAATGCAGATTTCCTGGTTGTCCTGCTGTGCCTATAATACTTTTAGCCATAGACCATGATCTAGCATGCAGATATGCTGCTCTGACTGAAATTTGACTAGACACACACACACACACACACACACACACACACACACACACACACACACACACACACACACACACACACACACACACGTCAATAGGACAGCCAGGCAACTGATATTGTTTAAAAGGAAATAAATATTGCAGCCTCCATATGCCTCAAACCTCAGATTCCCTTTATCATGGTCCAATGAGCTTGGATCTATAATACAGCTTGCTTTCTGCCCCTTATGGCTACAGCTTGTGAGTGGGTCAATAAGTTGTGACCAATTAAAGTGACACCCAAAGTAAGAACAATAAAATCCACACTCCATTTCCCAGCATTGCAGTAAAGAACAAGTGGCTAAAGATAGTGGCGAAGGTCAGTGAGAGAGCGTGAAGCATGGAAATTGTTTGCACATTTGTTTCTTTAGCTGCACATCACTGCCCACATTATTTATATTCAGTTTTATGCATAGGAGATGGGCAACAGCCTGTATCAATCACTGCGCTAGCACAGCCTGCTGCAGACTTTTAGTTCACATGAAGTGGGATTTCAAAAGCACACTTTCTGAACATGACACTAACCAGTGCAGGAATCTTGTATCTGCAGGAAAGTACAGAAAAAATTTACATTTTGAAATTTAGTACCCCAAAAAGTCTGCAGTTTAGTCTATAGTTTACAATGAACATGTGTTTTCATTTGGGATTCAAAGCAGGCAAAACCGGCTTTTTTGGCTTTACAATTAGTAATGAAGTTGTAAGTAATAGAGTGTCCTATGACTATTCAGCCTCCAACCTAGATAGTATCTCCGTTTTTTTTCTCTGGCTCCTGTGCTGAATCAAGGGCACCATTTTTAGGCTGGCCGTACACACATCAGTCTTTGCTGGTTGATTTGATCACATCTGTTGCTCTCAACTTGCCCAATCAATCAAATTCTGATCAATTTTGGGTAGCTAAGTGATCATAAGAGGGATTAGTAAAGTTGGAAATTTCAAGAATGCATTGCATTCTATTGCATCAAGCAGAACAACATTAGGGATTCAACTGATTTCTGTTTGCATTCCTGCTGGAACCTAGTAAGAATCAGGTGCAAGTCACTACTATTCAATATGGATGAGTAGATGAGATGCACATAATTCCGAGCTGATACAGGATTATGTAAATAATATAAAAATATATGTAGCTTGAAAAGGGATCGACCGAAACCTGCAGGGGTAGGATTTAATTAGAGCATTTTCACTCTGCATACATCTACAAAAAAAAATTACATAATTCTGCATCAACTTGGAATGATTACATCTCATTGACTACCACTATTTTGCAACTGATTTCAGTCATGGAGTGGTCGATGATGGATTGCCAGATTGGGCCGTTTTTGACTAGCGCATGTCTATCTTTATGTGTTTGGCTTGTTCAATGCAGACAAAAGTGGTTGTTCTATTGGATCTGTAGAGAAGCAGCGTTTGGCCGGGTAGCCTCAGCTGATATAACTCAACCTGAGTGCACCACACTAGCCACTATATTGTAAGCATAAAATAATCCAAAACCCAGCCAGAGACTGTACCACTGGGGTAGTGTGGCACAGGGATAGAACCTGTGACATTGTATTTATGGGTCTACTCTCCTGCCAAGAACTCTAGGACTCTGTCATGCAGTCTATTCCCCTGCAGATGCGGGACCTACCTTAATGTTATTTTTCTTATTCAAAGAACAACAAAGTTACCTTTTAATATAAAATACCGGGCTGTGAAAAGGGTGTGCTGAAAAGCCAATGATATATAATAAAGAATCCAGAAAGGCCAACAATTCTTGAGAAAGCCCTGGAGTAATAGTGATACTACTCAATGGTTGGTCTTAGACTGAATAGGCAGATGCATAGATGCACATGGTCTGCCGCTGTGTGTGCACGCACATCTGCTCTGGATCACTAAGTGTAACACACACGAGGTTCATTTACTGGCTTATACCATAAGAAGCCAAGACTTGGATGCTGTATCCAGGCTAGCGAGGTGGACGCCAACTGACCACTCCAATAGAAATGTGTGTTGCTAAGGCATTAATCAAAATACTGTGGATGACGAGAGCAAACTATTCTTGCCTTCTGAAAGTGTCCTGCAAGATTCAAGAGGACGTGCTCTATCCTCCTGGCTGACACTCGCCGAGGTCCTATATGAACACAGTTGTTTAGCAACTTTGCCACACAGCCACTATTCATTCCCCAGCACTGGCTGCAATGTGCATGTGTGCTGAGTAAGTCATGTGTGGGGGCGTTTCATAGAGTATTTAAGTGCACCTTTCTGCCAAGTGAAGTCGCTCAGGGTTGTTTTTAGAGGCGGTTTAGCTTCTTGGGCTGTAAGCCAGGCAGGTGGCACTACTGGCTGTTGGTGAATCACTGCTTTCTACCCTGAACATGGCCTATTTTTAACTTTGTATTTGCAACATATTGAATTAAACTTTTTCACCTGTAATTTGTCTGAGCACCCTATTACCATCCTTCTTATCTACACAAATGACATGACATAATGGTCATCATATGCAACTTTTTCTGTTGATCCTCCACACTACAAAGAGCAATACACATATCATTAAGTGGGCAACATGGGTCCTAGTAGTAAAAACTCCATTACATCCATTTTTTTTCAACCAAGATCTAAACTCCACCCGCACACTGCAACTACAGACAACAGATTATTGCCAGGATGGATCATAGCGAATTGTCAAAATTACAAAACACCAGTGACTTTCTTTTAATAGATCAATGACCATAGTGGATTAGCTAACACTGCATTCATAAAATGCCGAAGGATTTACAGCAATTCCACCTCAAGTCCAACACAAACATGTAAGTAATTGTGAGATGGTGCTTATGCAACTTGGAGGTGGTCTAAAGGGAAAAACAAATTTATTATTTCTATGAGTACAGAATCATAAAAAGGTTCCAGGACTCCAGAACTCACCTTGAAGTTCTAAGCATTTCTGTCGGCTAGTTTTGGCAAGATCCTGGGCCTCAGCTAGTTCTTTCCGCAGCTGTTGGATCTCTTGTTTTGTGTCGTTGGTGCCGGATTGTACATGATGAAGCTCATCTGACAGGAAAACAATATTATTCTATGATGCTTACAAAAACCCACAATTAAAACACTAGCCATTCATTTATACATCAAAAACGGCAAAAAGGAATCTATCTTCCTCAAAAGCAAAACATTTAACGTATTCACATACTTTAGAACAGCCTTACTCAACCTTTTTACCCTGTAGGAACTCAAGGATCCCCTGCATTAGCGAGGAACGTGAGGATTTTATTTTGCAAGATGCATGGTCTTTAAAAGTGGGTGTGGTTATTCATTGTAAACAGCCGAAAGGTAAAAAAATAAATAAAAATAAACGCTGCCCCCCACAAAAGCTTGCATCAATTATGAAACTCCCTTAGGGGAAGGTTAATTATATATTCAAAATGAGGCGTTCAATGCTTTAAAGCGGTATCGTCACCATAAAAATCAAATTTCAACAGCAACTGGTCTGAGTGTATTAAGTGATAAAGATGTTAATCCTGTATTCAAAACTTTTTCTGCTGTTATGATTTGGAGTTATCATACACTTCAGGAGCACTGGCTCTTTAGTAGTCGGTGCCAAAGAATTGCATGCTGGGGGTTCTTTTTATCTATAATACATTCCTCCTCTTCCCTTTATTTCCCTGCCTGCTGCTTATCTGAAACCTGATCCCCTACTCACTTGTGTTTACAAGCAAGGCTGAGGTGACTCAGCGATTGGAGGAGACAAGAAAAAAAAGTAAAGGGCAGAAATGACATCACGAGTTAGCCTTTATTGTGGGCAAAAGACATGGCCCCCACCAGGAACAGAATTCTCGTCATTTACCATATAACATTCACTGAAATCAAAACGTGGACAGTACAATACATGTGTTATGTAAGTAGATCAAGTATGTATCTACTTATATATGTGTTTTTTCCCTGGAATAGTATGGCTGATCCTACTGCTTTAAGGGTGGAATTTAATAAAAATTGCTCATAAGAGGAATTTTCTGCTCAACTAGTGATAAACAAGTTTGTTTTTACATTTCACCCAGTCACTGTAAAACACAGATGATATAAAAAGTAAAATGCAAACATGTTAAAGCACAACTAACAGCAGGCTCTGCTGTGCTGAAAACTAGTTGACTGCTATAGGTCTGAGGAAAATTACCAGCTAAGCAGACACAGCAAACACTGATGGCAAAATAGGCGGGACCTTTACCTTAATGTGCAGTTTTTGATTGGCTAGCAATTTTCAGAAAGACATAATTGGTCAGATTACTCATCTACAATGATCTGGGCACTGGCTGCTGGAATTAATGTAAACAAGGCCTTGATAGTACGTAGTACCAATACCTGCATGTTGACCTTTATTTTGTTGAATGAAGTGGCAGCTTACTTGAAGCACAGTCTCTGTGGTATGTCCTGAAAGAAAAAAACTACCAGCATAGATTGCTTACCTTTTAATATGGTAACTTTATTTAGGGATTCATTCAGCTCCTGCTCATCCATTTGGCCGTCTGCAGTAAATAAAGAGAAAAAAAATCAGTACAAAACTCCCTGCAGGTAGATTAGTTATAGGTTAGATTGGCTTATTCCACCAGATTATACCCCAATTTACAGTAAAAATATAACCAAAAAAACGAACAACAGACATGCAACCACAAAGGCAATAAAGCGAGATGAATTCTGTCACAAGATGATGCGGACATCTCTGCTCCCATGGAGCCTCTAAACTGAATGGTATGAGAAGCAGAAGAGGCGTGGAAATTATATTAAAGTGATGCAGATAACAGGTGGTGTTGCCACCAACACGAATGTTGTTTTCCAGTGCAAGAAAAAAAAAAATTGTGGACTACGAGTCCAGCAACAGAGGATACAGATGGTATAACTGCAACTGGATCTCTTTGCCACAAGACCAGTGGGCCCACCTAGGGGTCTTCTTCAGCCAATGAATTAACTCTATCAGTGCTATAGTGGTAATCATCGCCCCACTCCTTTCCGCCTCTGTACTCCTCCCTCACACTCAACTAATATTGGTACTTGCTTTGCTATCGATCGAGAGGGGGGGGGGGTGTAAAATCCACCGTGTCCCATGGCTCTGTAGCTGCAACACTGTGGACTCTGAGAAGTTTGCATCTTTCCGCCGCGCCTGTTTTTTTTTTTTATTCTCCTAGTACATCTATGTTATCTATATCTCTTCATTTCTTTCTCTTTGGCCAAACATTTAACTGATGTTCTCTTGTATAGGGGAACTTAAAAGAAAAATTTTGAGTGGCAGAGATAGTTATGCACACGCAGCTAGCAAAGTGCTAGCTGCGTGTAGCAAAAAAAAATTATGTAAATCGGCCCAGCAGGGCCTGAGCGGCACCCTCCGGCGGCTTACCCCGTGTCACACACGGGGTTACCACCAAGGAGGTTAACAGCAAAATCTCCTGAGATGTCAACCATACGATCAAGCGGATACCATTAAAGCGGAATATAATCCTGCATTTCAACTTTGCTCTAAAACATTATTTACAGTACATTATTTGCAACCGGCATTTTTTTTTTACTAGACCAGCATTGGAAGGGTTACACAGAGCTTTAAAGTTCCTGGAGATTTCTGCAGACCCGAAGCTGACATAGATACATTTTGTTTACATAAATGTATCTAAGTGTTGAATGTGACTCACTCTCTCTGACTGAGAAGGAGCTGGAGGACAGCCAAAGAGTGTGTAACATTTCTCAATAGATACATTTAACTAAATAAAATGTAACAATCTGAACTTCTGCATATCTCTCCACGGAACTTTAAACCTCTGTGTTTAACCCTTCCAATGCTGGTCTAGTAAAAAAAAAAATGCTGGTTGCATATAATATGCTGTAAATAATGTTTTAGAGCAAAGTTGAAATGCAGGGTTATATTCCGCTTTAATGGTGCCGATCAATGAAGGATTCTTCTACTGATCGTTCCGTGGATCCAAATTTAAGAACGATTCTTTTAGACTGCTTGGATTGCTTATTTTCCCCTCTGTTGATGGGCCCAAACGATAGTTTCCAATTGATCGCAACAATATGACTGGGTGGTCGATCGGTCAGGAAATTGGATTCTTAAAATCTGTAATGAAAAAAACTCCCCTGGGGGGTACTCACCTTGGGTGGGGGAAGCCTCTGGATCCTATTAAGGCTTCCCCCGTCCTCCTCGGTCCCACGGCGGCGGAGAAAATCCTCCCGGAGCAGCGGAGATGAAAACATTTACCTTTTGGCTCCAGCGCAGGCACAGTATCGGCTCTTCCAACGTAGATAGGCGAAAATACCTGATCTCCGTCGGGCCTCTCTACTACGCAAGCGCAAGTTCTCTGCGCCTGTGCAGTAGAGCGGACCAGACAGAGGAAGATCGGCTATTTTCTCCTATCTCCGTCAGAAGAGCCGCAACAGCGACCCCGCTGGAGCCCGAAAAGGTAAATATTGCACAGGCTGTCGGATTTGTCGCCTGTGCATTCCGGGGGCTGCAGCGAGACCGACGTGGGACACAGGAGGATGGGGGTATACTCAATAGGGTCCAGAGGCTTCTCCCTACTGAGGTGAGTACCCCCCCGGCGGAACTTTTTCCAGTTCTTAATGGGGACCTTAAGAGTGCTTGCCAGATTCTGACCTCACATTTAAGGTCTGCAGTAAGTGAAGAAAATCTAGAGAGAAATCACTCTCCAGTGCCAATCTGGCAAATAGAACAAGCTTCATAATTACCTTAATCAAGGACTGGGAGACGGCCAGATTAGGTAAGTGTATAAAGGTGCTGAAAAGGCGATCTTACCTAGCTTTCCCTCATCACCAGCACCATTCAGTATGGGCAAAGAAAGAACCTGGTCTGCTATACAGGGGGCTGCTGCAGGAACAAAGGCATCTAGGAGAGAGTGCAGTGTCAACAGTGCATGATAGATTTGCCGACGTTTAATAAAGTAACTACCCTTTTATTGCATTATCTTGTATAGCAGTTTCTGGTGTCTAATATAAAGCAAGTACTACATTAAAGTAGTATGTAAGATTACTATTTAAGCATGCTCTTGGCACAGGAAAAATCTGAATAAAGAATCGGAAAATCTTGTCTACAGATCGATCACACCATTTGATTGTATAATGATAACGATTTGCTGATTTGGCAACATCAATCTGTCTTTACACGTTTACACAGACAACATAACACACAAAGAATATTGACTTGCATCCAGATGTGCTTCCACAACTAGACCACATAACGCAACAGCTGTGTGCCCATTCCACTGACATATAGTTATACCTGTAGTGTCGTCACTGCTTTTATCCTTGCTAGGACTGAGTGTATCTGATAAGTCTGAATCTTTCACGTCTACCGGACTGCCTACAAAAGCCACAGATAAGAAACAGTAAACTCAGTTTTACTTACTGGTGGACTACAGAAATCAAATAATATAAACTCAGATATTTGATGTTTAACACAACTGTCAGTATAGCTCTATAAATTATTTTTCTATGAAATAATCTTGTGTGCTCCGAGCATCCTATTAGATAAAATGGATACCTACACCTCTCTTCCGGCACTGTAGATTTCACACAACCACCCCAGATAAAATCAAAAAAGTTTGTTATGAAACGCTATCTTTTGGTCCGGATGTGTCTGACCTTAGAAAGGTGGCCAGGATGTGTCTGACCTTAGAAATGCCTTTGCTGGGAGGTTACAACACAACATGCATTTCCAATGTACAGTATCTCACTGTAGCACTATGTACAGGCTAAAGGTGGCCATACACTGGTCGATGTGCCATTAGATCGACCAGCTGACAGATCCCTATCTGATTGAATCTGATCAGAGAGGGATCGTATGGCTGCCTTTACTGCAAACAGATTGTGAATCGATTTCAGCCTGAAACCGATTCACCATCTGCTGAGCTGCTCCTGCCGCCTGTCCCCCCCCCCCCCGTATACATTACCTGATGCTGGCTCCGGGTCCTCTTCTCCGCATTGCACGGCTCTGTTCCGGCTCCATTACGGCGCTTCCTGTGTTACTCCGTGACCAGGAAGTTCAAATAGAGCGCCCTCTATTTGAACTTCCTGGTCACTGCAGTGACACAGGAAGCGCAGGGATGGATGGAGCCGGAACAGAGCCGTGCAGTGCGGAGAAGACGCCCGGGAGCCAGCCTCAGGTAATGTATACTTGATCGGATCGGCCGCCGCTAGCGACGCGCACTTTACCCGCGGGCGATCGAGGGTAATTTCCCGCACGGCGCGATCGACGGACCGATCCGATTTCGGGAGGAAATCGGATCGGCGGCTGCGTTTACCGCGAACGATTGGCAGCAGATTCGATCCTAGAATCGAATCTGCTGTCGAAACGGCCGGGAATTGAGCCAGTGTATGGCCTGCTTAAGACCTTTAGTGAAAATATAGCACTTAAACAGATAAATCTATGTTATAGCAGATTTTACATATTTTTAAGGACACAATTTGTAAAAACAACAAAAAAAAAAAATGTGAGGCTCAACAGATAAGTGGGGGAGTGGAATATCATCTGCATTCAGGGCCAGAGCTAGGTGCAAACTGGGCAATTGCCCCATGACCCTGGAGCGCTGCTGCCCCACTCCGTTACCCCAACTTAATTTTGGTCCTCCTGCAGAGTTTTTGGCAGTGTGGTGACTAACCTGTAACAGCCTTCACAACCCTCCATTAGAAAAGAAACACATATATATCCAGGCACATCACCTCTAGTTAGGACATTTAAATAAGTTATTAAAGAAAGGGAAGTGCTAAAGGGGGGTGGCCAGAAAAACACCAAAAAAACAAATAAAATCTTTGCACACTCACATACAAATGTTCAAACAAATGCATTCACAGATTCACTCATCCAGGCACCACTGTTATCCCTACAGAAGTTAAAAGCTGGGGTCTTAGTTCACAGAAGAATGCATTATCTTGCTTAGTCACCTACACTGCACAGAAGTACCCAGGTAATCGTAGGTGTCCAAACTCTAGCCCTGTAGCATGCATAGTGCAGACATGCAAACATTCATTGAATCTAACCTATCTGGGTATTAGGAGCACACATCCCGACGTCCTCTCCTGGGACAGATAGCGCATCATACCAATCGCACAAGGGAGCTAACATAATGTATCCATGCGCACAATGCACATACACCAGCAAAACCCTGCATTAGCCTGTACGTTCCTGATTTCATCCCCTGTGGCTGCATCTGCTCTGCAACCCAGCAGCATGTCATAACATAACTGAAAGGAGTAGTCCGCAGCACCACGTCTTGTATTAAAGCTCTTTTATTGGTATCAAAGTTAAAAGATAGCCATGAGAAGCTGCTCATGGTTATATGTTATATGTTAACTATGAGACCTATAAAAGAGCTTTAATACAAGACGTGGTGCTGCTGTCTACTCCTTTGAATGCTGTTGACCCCTGAGGATCATGGGATCTACTCTGCTCAGCACACGTCCTCTCCCCATTGGGTGCTGGTCTACTTTGCTTCTCCTTGTCATGACGTAACAACATGCACTAGGTAGGACATGGGGGAGAGGTGTCCCTTTGAGTATGGGAATGTACAGACTAATGGCAGAGTGCACTGGCTGGAAAGGTGTGCTGCTTCGCTGCTGAAAACTCTTCATGGGAACCAGGAGACAGGGGTAGAGACCTGGGGAAACCCAACAGATAGTTAAGCTGGCCACTAACGGTCCAATTTCTAGCGAAAAATCGTTCAAGCGATCAGAAATTCTGATCGGACGAAAAATCGTTCACTACACCATCAACTAACCAATCATTGCTACCTATCTATCACGACCACCAAGAAAATCCAAATTTTCGTTCGGCGAAAATTCATTCGGGCGACATTTTTTTCACTCGTTCATAATCGATTGTGTCCACCAATGGAGATTATTTACAACCAATCCGATCAGAATTTCTGATCGCTCGAACGATTTTTCGCTAGAAATTGGAACGTTAGTGGCCAGCTTTAGTAGGCCCAGGTGGTGGAATTATTTAACGAATAAAGGACAATAATTCTGCTTATGGTTGGAGGGGGTTCAGGGAGCGTACGGGAGGTATCGGCACGGGAGACTTGGGCGCAGAACACAGCCGATATATGGCTGATCCTGCTGTTGCATAAGTTCATGGCCGTGTTAAATACTATTCCCCCTCCAGGCCGCCATGGATGGTGGGGAATGAAATAATTTGGCTTCCAGCAATTGCTGGAAGCCGAATTATTGTGTTTTAAAAGTAACTTCAGCTCAGTCTTCTGATGGTGCCGAAGTTACAACTTGTGCGCTGCTATAGCCATAATGCCTATTACGGCCTATAGTGGCGCCGGCTGTGCCCAAGTCTCCTGCGCTGGATTAACCGTGTTCATTCAGGGAAGCCCCAGGTTTGTCCTGTCTGCATAGGCATCAGATTCTAAAGCCAGCTACAGAGTGCTTACTTAAAAGAAAGATTTCTGTGAGGAGCGCTGAAATGAGCAGAGATATGATTTCAAATAGTTATTTGTATTCACATACACCATTATTCTGTGCCGACTCATACGGCTAAACTGTTGTGACAGCTAATAGGATGGAAAAGGTAGTAATAATCTTTGCACCCATGACAAACCCCAAAGTGCGGTGCTCACTTTTTACTCCGGCTTTATTTACTTTATCATCTATGCTAGTTATAGTTATTACTGATAGTAGAAAGGGCACATTTTCAACAGGAGTCCACCTTAAAGCAGAACAAACCAGATTCTTGTGGCCATGCTGTTTCAAGGTATAGCTCTACTAGTGATTCACAGCATGCGCACAAGATGGGAGGAGCTGAAGAAAGACTTTAGTGAGTTCATCCAGTCAGGATGTGAATGTCTACAAAATGAGCAAGCAGCACAGGCAAAACTGAAAGAAGCTGCCCATCTGTTGGAACCTTGGGGTTCACTGCACTTGCTGGCACTAACTAAACACAGTTACAATAACTTGCACTAGTTTGCTAGGGGCTTTCACAATGACTGAGGTATACCTGCCTAAGGAATTATATTCGGTACACTGTTACATAAGACTTTATATTTTAAAATACCAATTCAAATGTACGAAGAAGTTCTTCACACCTACAGCAACCAAATTCCCTATTTCACGCAAGTAACCTGCATTTGGAGAAGTAAAAGGATAGTCTGTCTGATTGTTACAGGCCTACTGATACATATGGACAATTCCAGAATTATTTGCAGATCTCCTCTCCCTGCCAATGAAATAAGGCTACAATGCTTTTTTTTTTTGAGGGGAAAAAACATGAAAAATACTAGTCATGTGACCTGTAGCCAATTTTTTTTAAATCGGTTTACAGGAGACATGAGTGTCTAGGAGACAACTTTGTAGTTTTGTATAAAAAACAGGAAAATAGCTGCTGCACCAGTTCACAGATCCTCAGCGACCTCTAGCTGCCTGCTTTACTAAATCAAATTAAAACCCTCCCCCATTAGTCACACAGACATGCAGGGGAAAAAAGTCAGCTAAAACCATGCCTCTCTACTGACTGACAGGCTGCTAACACGTTTCTCAAGTTATAGTAGGAAGGTGTGGCTTGAGACTGTGCAGGAGGAAATGAGCAGGTTTTTATCGCTAGCTGTTTGCTTGCTACATGACTAGCTGCACAGAATCGCACATCTTTTGGCACGCAGATCATTACATTCCACTGTGCTTATGCTAGTCTGCCTGGAGATCAGTTTTAACAGAAGATGAGACGTCTTCTTGTTCATTCTGTTCTTTACGTATATATAACAATGGCTTGCTTTATGTAGACAGGGACTGTGGTTTATGGCTTCACTAATGTCAGCAGCAAGCTAGTTTGGGTCTAGCCATACAGGAGTCTATTTCAAAATGAATATTTGTAAAGGGCTTTTCTAAACAAGTTTATGTATTGAATCTGCTACACTACATACTTTTATACTGAAAAATGATGAGGCTCTTTTTCTAAACAGGGTGGTTCCACAAACACAAGACTTTACAGAGAGTGGGTGAACATTGCAAATGTATTGTTTGTGATATATGGCTAGTGACTCAAGCTAATTCGGTAGGCATTATCTTTCAACACATTATCTTTCAACACAAATATGTAACATTTGTAGCAGTTTCATCACTAACTAGTATAACATTCTGAGCAGATTTGATTGGTCTCTGGAGCTTTACAATTTGAAGAAACAGAATGTCATAGTTATGCAGAAATATTGAAAATTCAAAGGGATTCACAAACTTTCAAATACCAATTCATGTACAGAAAATGTACTTATGGGCACTACAAACTCTAGAAAACTCACTATGACCATTGTTTAAATTGCCTAGCTGAAAGTGTATGATGTCTTTTTAAAATGTTTTTTGTAAAGAGAACAGGATGGCACTGCATGTTAATGATAAATGGTCCCCACAGAATATAAATTTTTGCACTTCCCAGGACGCTGACCTACAGTATATACACTTGAGAGGTGTCACATCATTAGTTTGCTGCAATGAGTGAGCAGACAGGGTTTAATACATTCCTAACATAAACAGATGTGGACAGTGCTGACGTTTTCACACAGGCGTGAGCTTCTTGTCACACTACTGACTGCAGCATCTCACAGTCACATCTTCATGGGTTTCTCCAGCTATATATATACAGATGATTCTCATCCCACTGTACTCAGCGCACTGACACACATCCTTAAAAATTTACACTAATCCGACACAATACTTGGGAGCTTATGTAATTGTTTGGTGTTAATAGTCTTGGCCAAATATGGCTCTTAAAATCTTGCAAGACAGAAAAGAGATTACAGGACATGAGCTAATGTAACAGATGAATTTCCTTCAGTGTATAAAAAGGGGAAGCACTGTCCTGGCTGTACAGAATGAGGAAGAGTGGGGAAAAGCAATAACAACATGCTGACACTGGGGTTACAGCTACATACGTAGTTAGGCAATTTAACTTCTGCTGGCAGTTCTGTCCCTAGTAATGGTAATATACTGAAATCTGTACCTTGGGAATGCAAGGGTCCCTCCTGCCTGAAGAGGTCCATCATAATACCAGTCCTGAAGAATTCAGGTGCTGCAGACCTCAAAGACTACAAACCAATTGCCCAAACCTCAATCTCACCACCAACCCTTTCCAGTTCACCTGCAGAGCAAAAAGGTGCATAGACTATGCCATTAACATAAGCCCGGACCAGATCCTGTCCCATCTGGACAAACCGGACACCTATACCAGGATTGTCTTCCTCAACTTTAGAATGAGCAACCCCCACAGTGTAATATGAAATGCTAAGCAGCTGTCCACACTGTGTTCGGCTACTGCAATATGTACATGCTTGTGCTATGTGTCCCCATGTTTATGTTTTTCGAAAAAACAGGACTTTTATAAAACACCTATTTGGAAGAAAGGTGCACAAACAGGATGTTTATAAACATCCATTCTACAGGAAGTGGTTAAAGGGAAACTGAAGTAGGAGCAATACGGGAGGTTGCCTTCATTCTCTAATAAACTAAGCTAGCTGCCTAACTTCTGATGCTCTGCCTCAAATAGATGGCTGCCAGAAAACTGGTAATGTTTAAAAGGAAACAAATATGGCAGGCTCCATATCACTTTCCCTTTAAGTCACTGGTCCAGATTAAGCATGTACATCAGATGCTTTGGCTCTGACCTGACTCCATTCTTGTTGCAAACAACTAAAGCCTAAAGCTCAGCATTGACAGCCAGGGCATTGGCATTATCTACACCAGCCTTTCTCAACCTTTCTATCATGGAGGAACCCTGCAAATAACTTTTGGATCTCAAGGAACCCCTGCAAACAATTTTCTGGTCCTGAGGAACCCCTGCATTTATTTTGCAGGAGGCATGGTCTTTAAAAGTGTGTGTGGCTGTTTATTTCACTACCCCCATTACACTGCCACTCATTATACAGTCTCCTGATGCACCAATTTAGTGCTTCTTGTTACAGTACTACCTATTATAGTGTGCTCTATTATACTTCCCCCACGATGGGGGAAAATGCCAAGGAACCCCTGCAGAGTACTCAAGGAACCCTGGGGTTCCAGGGAACCCTGGTTGAGAAAGCCTGATCTAGACTCTAGAGGACCACTTCAGCAAAAAAAAAAAGGTAAGCAGTTAAAATCTGACAGAACCGACAGGTTTTGGACTAGTTCATTTCTTAATGTGGGATTATCAAAAGCATTTCCTGAATGGCAGTTAAGTCTAACTGCTAAAGTAGTAAGATACCAGCCAGCCTCCCTAATTGTAATTAGACTTCGCAACTGCTGTTCAGGAAATGCTTCTGAAAACAATGAAAACCCTGAGAATCCCCCACGAGGAGATGGACTAGTCAAAAACGTGTCGGTTTTTAACTGCTTACTTTTTTCATTGGAGTGGTCCTTTAAAACTAAATGAAGGTGGCAGCCTCCATATCCCTTTTAACTTCAGGGTCCCTTCAACATGTACCTTTTATTATATTAATGCTCATTGTGTGGTTTCACTCTTGAATGTTCCATAGACTGCTCTTTTCTATGTCCAGCTCTGAAAAAATGTAAATCAAAGCTGCCCAATAGGTTGATCGTGATCTACTGGAAGATTGCAGCCGTGTGCCATCAAATTTAGCAGCTGGCTGCTGTAGATCGCGGCTGTTTGGCCGCGACCCATCAGATACTGCTGCCGCTGCTCGCGGCTGATCAGGGAAGGGAAGATGCACGGCTAAAGGGGAGGACCTCTCCGCTCAGCCGCGCATCTCCTCTCCCCATCCCTTCCCCAACTGGCCGCGAGCTGCGGCAGCAGAATGTGATGGGATGCAGCCACATACGATGCCTGCCGGAACGAACGGCCGCTGTCTTGTCCGCCCTCCGTGTAGAAGGAGCCGCGGCTGAAGGAGGATAGACCAGGCTGCAGATACCAACTGGAGGGAGGTAAGTGATTACTGTACTTATTGGGCACGCATACTTAGCTACATGTACTGCCTGGGCACCTAGACTTAGCTACATGTACTGGGCACCTATACTAAGCACCTATACTTAGCTATCTATACTGGGCACCTATACTTAGCTACATGTACTGGTAGCTCTCTTGGTAGCTGAGATAATTGTATGAGTAGCAATAGTATAATAAAACACCACAGCAGTCTCATAAATCCATTTTAAATTGAATGTGTTAAACCCAATCTCTAAAGTAAATTCAGTGTAATGTAAAATATTGTTTATTTAGCAACCAAAAGAAATGCTGACCCAAATAAAACTAATTAACATCATTAACATTGTTCTCTTAACAAATGGATATGGGCAGTAGGATTTGTACCCATGTTTATCTCATGGCACATGGCAATGCAGGTATGCTTTAAATCCAGTTACAGCATTATATTAAACCAAAGCAGGATGATCCACCAGGCAACCTAAGCATTTGCCTGGGTCTTACTACCTTGCCTAGGGCCCATTTTATATTAATCAATATTTGTATTAAACCTGTAAGGAGAAAATCTTATCCTAACTTTGCATTAATTTCAGAATTATCAGCATCTCTATGACTATCGCTGGAGAGAGCAGAGGTTTTTAAACAATCACACATTTATGCTACAGGGTGCCTGATTGAGGAAAATACTTTGTCTTAATTACTAGAGTTGTGCTTTTGTGAAGATTTAGGTTTCATATTTCATTACACCTGATTGTGTAAAGCATGGGTAGCCGGTGCAACCATTTTATCATAACAACATTAGCTTCCCTGTGCTATAAAAACACTGGTGCTGTAAACTAATGTCCAGCAAGTATGAACCAGAGTAGTATAAAACAGAGACCCTCTATTATACCTCAGCATTATCTCTGCCCTAGAATAGCCATCTAAACAAGGCTGCTTATCAGCTCTGTACATAAGTGTATTCTGCAGCACCATGTAAGGATAAAGTTGAGTCCCTTTGGAAGGAGTTGTGCTCTGGAGGGAGGAGTACAAAACTGTGCCTGTGATCCCATCACACAATTCATTGCCAGGCTTCTCGCTATTCTCCTGCCCAGCAGCTTCACCCTCTACAAGCCAGCACTGCTCAGCCATGATTGGATATTGTCAATTAACACCGACAATCTACCTAACATATGGGGCATGCTAAAAATAGAGGCACACATGTTCCTATTTTATAGGATTGAGTTGCATCTGCAAAGACTTAAGCTTTATGGATATGCCAATGAAAGAAGGGGCATAACTCTGCCCACATAGCAAACCCCCCAACCTAACCACCTGTCCACTCTCATTCCATTCAATATCATATTTGGATAATGTGTTATATTGATATCTAAACTACTGCTTGCCTCACATTAGCTCATATATAATAACTTAAATACTTGGAGCCTCTAGAGCTGAACGGAACAGAGCCCAGAAGTTATTTTATTCCCACAAGTGACTGAAGTATATCCCATTTATGTACGATTTAACACTAAAAGCTCCAACAAGTTTACAATAGAACACAGTATGCTAGAACAGTTCAATGTTCAGGAGTGCAACTAGAATGGAATGTATAAACGAACTTCTGCAGTGTGACATTCTGTAATAAAGCATCATAGTTTGCTATAAATACAGAAATCACACTTTTGATGATCTACGGTAAACAATTGTTTGTGCTCATTCACTGTAACATTTGTTGTCTGCCAACTCTGTGTTTTGTACAAATGTTCATATTCTTATGTCTCATGCTCGTTTCTTACTCTGTACAGCCCCTTGGAAAATGATGGCAATATATAAATCATTAATCACAATAGTTCTGTCCATCAGTCTGATGTCAGCAAAGATATTCCCTTTCTTTTGCATGCAACATAATGCAGATGACAAGCAATTCGCCACCCTGGATGTTTTAGGATGACTGCTTTCTCCCCAGGTGCCTCCTGCCTCCCCAACCCCTCACCAAAGGAACATACATGATGCTCAGCTGAGCCAAACATGCATTAACTATAAACAATGGGCTGAAACTGTTGGCCATACAGAATACAAGTAATTAAATATTACTGAAAAAAGCCAAGTGGCCATACAAGACTTAAAGTATCCTTGACTTCGCTGTAAAATAACATACTTTTAATGTTATTTTATTTGCTGTGCTGTGATATAAATCACAGACCTTCCTCTGCCTTTAGCACACCCACCCCCCAAATATTTGCTAAAGGGGGCAGATGGTGCTGACTAATATTTCACAGCACAACATTTAGAAAGGCAATAAAAACTTTAAACAGGAGATCAGAGGTACTTTAACTACAAAGGCCTAGCATAATATGTTTTCAGCTGTGTACTGTGAACCAAACACAGGCTGCAGCCATGTGTCAGGCAGTCCTCAGCTTTGAACTGTGGCATGCATTTCAGGTCAAATGACATTCTAAGTTAATATTACCACTGAATATTACCAATTAAGCAAAAAGATAGTACAATAAATGTAAACTTTTGTTAATTATATATTGAAAGAAATGAATGAAAGTAGTCCTCAGAATGAATGCCTAGGATGAAAGTGGCCTGTTTACAACCTTTGACCTATGAATACTTCTAGCATACATGCCTGTGTTAACCAGTTCAGGAGGGGGAGTAAACGACAGTAAATGATACAGCTGTTGTAACAGGTGAGTTTTGTTAGAGCAGCTTCATTACAGAATTCCACTAATGCTACTGGCAAAATGCTTATTCCAGGCAATTCTTCAAACTAGGGGTACTGATAAGAGACAACTGCAGTTAGAGGAATATGGAGGCGGCCATATTTATTTCTTTTTTAAGCAATACCAGTTGCCTGGCTATCCTGCTGATCCTCTGCCACTAATACATTTATCCATAGACCCTGAATAAGTATGCAGCAGATCAGGTGTTTCTGACATCTGATAATTGGCTGCATGCTTGTTTCAGGTTTGTGATTCAGACACTACTGCAGCCAAATAGATCAGCAGGGCCGCCAGACAACTGGTATTGTTTAAAAGGAAATAAATATGGCAGCCTCCATATACCTGCACCTAAAAAAAAAAAAGTTCACAATGGCAGTTCCTATATTTTGATCTAGTTTGATTTAAGATCTCTTTTAGTGCAGTTAGTCAGGTAGACACACTGCTTTAGGATAATTTAATATGGCAATGTGAAGTGTAGCTACCAGTCACAAGTGCAGTTTTGCTACCTTCAGATAAGCTACAAAGAGAGCCAGTGTGATGTCTGAGGGACAGATTCACTTTACTCGTATTCTATTCATTAATAAACTAAATTAACAAATTAAACCTTTTACTGAAATAGAAATTACAAGGAAGAGCTTCCGGGACAACTCAGATGCAGTAAAGCAGTAGCTAGATGGTCAAAAGGAGGGAGTGGCCAAAGCTGGACAGGGCCACAAGCAGCAGATTAAGCCTGTTGTTGAACCCAGTAGTCCAAGATTCCCCGTGACCCAATATATTGCCACAGCTTTGAAGTGCTCTATTTTCATTGCTCAGCAACGTATTCCTAAGCGCCTAAACACTGAGACAGCTTTATCGTTCCATAACCCTCCCCCTATATGTCCACTAATCACTAATGCAGGTCCACTCCCAGTATGCATCCCATGAACACCGCCCTCCAAGGTAAGAGAATATATATTGCAAAATTAAACCTGCTCCTTTCCCATGCCCCATTCAAACTTTAACCACCCTGGCGTTCTGATTAAATCGCCAGGGTGGCTGCGGGAGGGTTTTTTTTAAATAAAAAAAAAACTATTTCATGCAGCCAACTGAAAGTTGGCTGCATGAAAGCCCACTAGAGGGCGCTCCGGAGGCGTTCTTCCGATCGCCTCCGGCGCCCATAATAAACAAGGAAGGCCGCAATGAGCGGCCTTCCTTGTTTTGCTTATATCGTCGCCATAGCGACGAGCGGAGTGACGTCATGGACGTCAGCCGACGTCCTGACGTCAGCCGCCTCCGATCCAGCCCTTAGCGCTGGCCGGAACGGTTTGTTCCGGCTACGCTGGGCTCGGGCGGCTGGGGGGACCCTCTTTCGCCGCTGCACGCGGCGGATCGCCGCGCTGCAGCGGCGATCAGGCAGCACACGCGGCTGGCAAAGTGCCGGCTGCGTGTGCTGCTTTTTATTTCATTAAAATCGGCCCAGCAGGGCCTGAGCGGCAGCCGCTGGTGGTGTTGGACGAGCTGAGCTCGTCCAGACCGCTCAGCTGGTTAAGCAACTCAATATGCCTCTCAGACTTCATAACACACTTGAACAGACAAAGATTTCCAGGAAAATCACCCAGATAAAGGTGCCCCTGTAATGGTGGCCACTAATGATCCAATCTTTTTCATCCAATCTTACCAAATCTATGTAGTATAAGGGTAAATTGAGTAAAAATACTGAATGGATACTTCAGGCAGTTACCTTATATTACATAGAAATGGTAAGATTGGATGAAAAAGGTTGGATCGTTAGTGGCCATCTTAAGAAGCGATCTTATGCTGGATACACACGGTGTGTTCCCGCACTTGATGCGCCCGTCAATTCGCGTTGACCTGATTATTTCCGACATGTCCGATTCGCGTTTCGATGGATCGTTAGGTCGATTTGGCATACTTTACATGGAAATCGACCTATCAATCATTGAGATGCGCTCGGAAATAATTGAGTCAGCGCGAATCGACGAGCGCATCGAAGGCTACTTACACACCAGGACGTTGCGTTTAGGGGACGTTACAGGGCACATAACATGCCCCTAACGCAACGCCTGGTGGTGTTGGAGCAGGACGCTACCAAGAGCCGCATTACAAGCAGCTCTTGGTGCGCCTGCTCTGTCGGAGGCACTGCGGAGACCACGTGAGCGGAGCTCTCCGCATCATGTGGTCCCGCCAGCCAATACGCAGCCGCTCCAGGATGTAAACACTGCAAGTGCAGTGAATATTAAGTAGCCATGTGCCTGGCTACGTAGCGGCCTCTCCCCGCCTCCTCTCCGCCCATAAAATGTAAAAAAAAAACCCTACTGAGCATGTGCAAATAGTCTAACGCAGCTTAGCCGCGTGTAAAGTACTGCATGCAGTACGTTATGTAGATGTGCTGCGTTACAATGTAACGCAACGTAGGCACTGTGAACAGCCCATTGATTTTTCATTGCTGTGCGTTGGGGGTGCGTTACAGGCTGCTCTAACGTGCGCCTGTAACGTCCCACTGTGAAACCAGCCAAAAAGTAATGTTCTACAAACTTATGTGCTACAAGAAATCTTTCATTAGAAATTTCAAAACATGATGGCTCTCCAATTTATTCTACACAGAATACAGATCAATTTTATATCTACAGGGGACAAATAACTCCCTTCCCTGCTTGCTTACATCAAAAATAAGATTAAGGATATTGTTCTGTGCATGAACCTCCACCTGCTGATTAATACTATTTTGCCTGATCATTGCCCAATCCTAACACACATTCAAAATTATAGGTATTATTTTATCGCTACAGGTTAAGACCTTAATGTTACCGTTTCTGATGGTTGCAAACAACCAAACAATACTAAAATGCATTTATATGTAAAGGCAAATCTGATAATTTGCTGATAATCTGATAAATAATTCCAACCGTTCTTGTTCTTATAGTATAAAATGCATAAAACTATCCCAGTAAGGTGGACAGTAACATTTGTTAATGGCACAGTTTCTAAAAATTCATCTTGGCATTAACATGGCAGGTTAACTGAGTAGTAAGTGCAGCAAGCTGTTAGTTGTGAAGTGATGTAGAGCAGCTAACAGGTTTAAAAGATAAAAGCTAACTGTGGCCAGTTTATAATCAGCATCAGCAAGAACAGGGTATTCATGCACATTGTAGCTCTACATGCATATACACATCTATTTACACACATACATACACTGATCACCATACCTTTCAGGTTCTGGATCTCTTGTTCAGCTTTGGTTAGATGCTCGTCTTCTATCAGCTTGTCTGTCAAACACAAGAGACGTTGCTGAGTGGAGAAAGCGATCCACTTACACATGGAAGCAAAGCACATTCCATGCCCTTATTTAAAGTCTGGAGAGAGCCCACCCATTCACAGAGATTGGGAGAGCCCTGGCTAGGTACACAGCCTCAATCATTCACAGTGGAACAATTCCTAATACTCACTTTGCTGGAGGAAAACATCAGGACCCTTGGATGATCCACCAACTAAACACATACAGAGAATTCCACACATCAAAGAAAGATATTTATAGAAACACAAAGGGACTGCTGGCTGATGAATGTATGCAGATTATCTGATTTTAGAACAAGAAAGTCCAGCATTATCATGCAGACAGATTTCCTAGCATATGCGGAATGCTCCGTCCAACTTCTTACAAGAAATTGTTTGGCTCTAGACCTGAAGTTTCTGGAAGCGGAATAATTCCATTAATGGTCAAAAATGATCCTCGGGTCAGATGATTATTAAATGTGGAAGAAGCAAAAAAAAAAAAAAACAGGCTACAATGGAATAGAAACATGTACCTTATATGCTGTCATTTATATTTCTTAAAATATTTATAACTCACTCCTCACGCATAGTCCAAATTCCTATGAATGATGATGCCAGCAGAAGTGACTCATTTTATTTCTTTTGGATGAAATGGAGCAGCAAACTTGCAGGTCCGCACTGTTCATGAAAACTAGGCTTCCTCAACAATTGCACCAGTATCCCTTCCCCGCTACCTACCCAGCCAGTCTGTCTGATCACCATCCCCTGTAATTTCTGATAGGTTTGTTCAGAGCATCCTGCCTGGTATCTATTCCTGATTTCATAACCTCTCTCAGCAGCATTTATAGCTGCTCTAGATTTAGGCATAACTTCATACAAACTAGTCCCCAAAAAACACAAAATTGGCATACTTTCTAGAACTCTTCTGCTTCTTTGAAACTGTGATTAAATATTACACATGTAAAAATGCAGGAATATCTGGAAAATTTGACCTTGTTTGCTTTGTTGAAAAAAAAAAAAAACAAAAAAAAAAAACTATCTGAATCTGGCCTATGATGTATAACCTAGTTCATAGACTTTACACGGTGGGACGGTCAATGAGATGCAAATAATTCCAACTTGGTGAAGAATTATGCAAACGCTGTATGCAACTTTGAACTAATTGCATTCCACCTCTAACCAGATTTGTAGCTTATTGACCATCCCTAGTTACAACTGCAAAGTGATGTCTTCAAAAACATAATTATTGTCCCTTTTTCTGCCAAACATAAGCAGGAGGTGTGCTGAGCAGCGATTAACCAGCCTGGCGTTCTATTAAGATCGCCAGGCTGGCGACCGGACTTTTTTTGTTAATTAAAAAAAAAACTATCGCATGCAGCCAACTAAAAGTTGGCTGCATGAAAGCCCACTAGAGGGCGCTCCTGTTGCGTACTTCTGATCACCTCTGGCGATCAGAAGTAACAAGAAAGGCCGCTATGAGCGCTGCGGCGGCGATCAGGTGGCACGCGCGGCTGGCAAAGTGCTGGCTGCGTGTGCACCTTTTTATTTGATAAAAATCGGCCCAGCAGGGCCTGAGCGGCAGCCTCCGGCGGTAATGGACGAGTGGAGCTTGTCCATACCGCCAGGCTGGTTAATAAAGTTTCTCCATTCACCAATGGTTGACAACCCCACTGAAACACAAATAATCCAGCCTGGAAGAAGGGATCTTTCACACGAAAGATATTTCTTTGAGCAGATAGGTTGAATTGGTTTACTGAAAACTCCTGCCCGTGGGCAAACTTAACATTACAAAAGCAAACTCCTTTAACTGGCTGGCTCATTAGTTAGTTCTAGTTCTTTCACTGGCAAGAACAAAATGAAGAAAATCACAATACATTTACTTTAAAACAGACTAAGCCTTGACAGCAAAATCACTGTAAGTTATGGGCGCACATAAATGGGAGCCAGAAAGACAACTCTATAGCTGTGCAGAAGCAGTCAAGTCATCAAATAGGACCTGCTTCAGTAAGCTTTTGACAAAATGCTCAATGACTGACTGTAATGTTGATCTATTAATTAAGAAGAGTTTGTGTTCCACACCTAGAATAAGCATGCAACCAAAACACCTAATCTACTCAAACTGCATGGACATGTTCCCACGTCTGCATTGCAGCAGATATTATTCACACCGTCCAGGGTGCATTTTTGGGTTAGAAATGGGAAATACATGCTTTTTATGACAATTGACCAGGTAATGAGAAAAAGTGCAGCTTTAGTTGCATTGCATGTGTGTTACACATAGAACATAACGTGAGCATATCCTTATACATTTTCCAAAAGGAAAAAGTATTTAGCTTTATGAAGATCCTAATAATTTATGGTTTACGGGGTTCTCAAGTGCTAGGCAGTGGAACCCTATGAGGGTGGTTCCACTGCAGAGCTTGTGCTTGGTGATGGCAATCGGGCTCCAGCATCAGTGAAAGAAAATTATTTCACAATCCTACATAGATGCCTGCAACAGACTCTGGAAAATGCCTTCTGTGCATCTATGGAAAAACTATTTGAATGGTTTTAGCCCTATTAAATGGATAAATACTTGGGCCATACTTTTTCTGCTCATTCAGGCAGTGAGCAGAATAAAATGACTGTGTAGTGGATGGGGATACTGAGGCAATCATAGTGATTTCTTTTTAAATGATGCCAGTTGCCTGTCTTGCGGATCATTCCGGCTTCAGCAGTTTCTGAACCACGCCCCTAAAAAAAGTTAGTCAGTACAAGTATTGGAGGACACGAGTGAACAGGACAGGCTGATGATCTCCATGAGTTTAGAAAAAAAAATTGGCAGCCTTCACTACAGGGTCACTTTAAAGTGGATCCGAGATAAACTTTTACTCATTGCATAATTGTGTTCCTTTCATATAGTTTATAGGGCATTCCTCAATCCAAATACTTTTTTTGTTTTGTTTTAATACTCTAATTCCCTATAAAATAAACAAGCCTCGCCCATAGCTTTCTCCAGTGCCTCGGCACTCACAGACCCGTGTAGCAAGGGCTTGTGGGAGCTCAGTCTGGGCAGGAGGAGGTTACTAGCCAGAGATTTCAGAGGCAGAGGGAAAAAGAAAGGAGTGAAGTATTCACAGGCTGAGGGCTGGAGATGCTATCAGCTTGCCTGTGTGTAATGTGACAAACAGAACATGGCTGCCTTCACTATATCACAGACTAAATAATCATAAACTGTTGAAGCTGTTTGCATCTAGATTTGCTGTGTAAACTATCTAAACTTTAGATAAGATATATAGAGAAACTACTTGTTATAGTTTTTCATCTCGGATCCGCATCAAGGCTACACATATAGGTTGGTGTATTGAATATTTTAATAGTTTTCACATTTAGACCTCCTTTTAGAGTGTAAAATGCATAGAATTACCATAAAACAACTTTTAAGGAGCAATTGTAAAGTACACAACAGCAATTTCTCGATCTCTGTAGAGAAGGTAGCAACTAAGTGATGTGGTAAAATATCAATGATCTCCAGCTCTCTAGGGATAGCGGGACTATCCTGACATCCAATATTGAGATTACAACCACAGCACATCTCTTATTTCTTTCACTTACTATACACAAGCCATTCCAATACTATGACCTTTCACACCTACCCAGCACCTCCTGAGCAGCTAGCACCTTGTGAGTAAGGGATAGAGACATTAGTTGACAGCTCACAACTGATGTGTGCTGGTGAATATGATAAGCAAGGCAGTGTGTGGGCAGAATAAATCTTGATGAATCATAGCACAAGAAAATGGACACCACTGGGAGACTTAGCAAGGACAAAAATAGATGTGACTTGTCACTGCTGGAGGGAGTCACTGGACAAGTCACGATGCAGAGTAGTTCTGTTCATAGAACATCACCCATCAGAAATGGCCACATAATGCTTTGAATAGCAATATAATGTAATGCATAAATGAGGCCCTGTATTTTATCTTACGCTATAAAGAGATATGGAAAGAAATAGTAATAAATAAGATGAGCAAAATCAAGAGAATTCAAATTATCGCAGACATGCGTCTCGCTTTCTGTTAAAATCATAAAACACAATAATAAATTGCATAAACATGAATGTGGGTTCCAAGATCCTGTTTGGGGCTCCCTGAAACCAATGATATGAAAGTCAGCACTCTGTGCCCTTTTGCAGGTCAAGGTCACTTACAATGCAGCTGACAGCTACAATAAATAAATTAAAAGCTCAAATTTGTAGAAATCACAATAGCTTGTCAGAGATCACCTAGTGTTGTATTGTGAGGGCTCTTACCAGGACTGATGTGATCAAAACATTTGCAGCAGTGCAGATATATAGTTAAAATGTACAGATCTGTGATTGGTTACTGCAATGACAACACAGGTATTTACTAGCTAGAACTTTCCAACCAATTGGTACCTTTGCTGACACTGTACTGCTCAGAGGAATATTTACAGGGATAGTCAATGAGATGATAATTTTGACATGTAAATTGTATACAGCCTGAAACTGGACCAATAAAACCCTTCCTGTCAATTTTAATTGAAAAACAAGATAAAACAGGAGCACTCTATGGTGCATTGTTTTATTTCTGGTAAAAAAGGATAAAAGATTGCACTTACAAGATGTAAATACTTTTCAAAGCATATCGCCCGACATTAGGGCTGTGAGGATTCCCTTCCTCCCTCTCCTCTTTCCAAATCCAGTAGATGTGGCCAGTAGCAGGGATGTCAATGTGTATCTTGTTTCACTAGTTTACTTCAGTGGGTAAGTGTTTGTCTTTCCATTTAAACAAGTATGTATAATTTCAGTACCAACACAGGAGGCTATGAGGAATATTCACATACAGCCCTGCCCAGACATAACCACGCCCCTTAATTATTGTGGACTGGCCAACAGTCAGTCCCATTTAAAAAGTGCAACAGCTTGCAGCATCATCTGATGAAGGCGTATGCACGCCGAAACACATCATGATGCTGCAAGCACTGTGAATAATGACCCCACCATCCCACCTATACTGTTTGAACTCGATGGACGTATGTCTTTTATCAACCAAAATAACTATGTAACTATTCCACCCAGATTGTCTGAGATCCACCTCGACATCCCTGCTACTGGCCACAGCTACTGGATTTGGAAAGAGGAGAGGGAGGAAGGGAATCCTCACAGCCCTAATGTCGGGCGATATGCTTTGAAAAGCATTTACATCTTGTAAGTGCAATCTTTTATCCCTTCTACCAGAAATAACCGTTAATGCACCAAATAGCGTTCCTGTTTTATCTTGTTTTTCAGTTTCACTTGTACTATGAGTAGTGGAGCTTGCTAATTGGTGTCATCTATTGGAGCATTATCTCCTGGATCCTATGTTCAGCTGGAGCTCTGTCATAATTTTTGGAAGTTGTCAATTTTAATTGGTCCAATTTCAAGATTCATACTAGTTGTATAAAGTTTAAATGCAAGTTGAAATTTGCATCTGATTGAAAATCTCTAGTTAAAGGACAACTAAAGCGAGGGAGATGTGGAGTCTGCCATATTTATTATTTCCTTTTTAACAATGCACATTGTCTGGCTGTCCTGCTGATCTATTTGGCTGCAAAGTGTCTGAATAACACCAGGACAATAATGTCACAAAAATCTGATGTGCATATGCTTGTTCAGGGCCTACAGCTAGAAGTATCAGAGGAAGAGGGTCAGCAGGATAGCCAGGCAACTAGTTTTGCTTAAAAGGAAATAATTATAGCAACCTCCATATGCCTTTTGCTTCAGTTGTCCTTTAACTTTGAACAACGACACCTACAGTACAGTAAATGAAAAACATAGATAGAGTGCAAGGAGTGCCTTGGAAAACCACATGTCCTTCTAAAACATGTAGAGGAATGAGTCAGTGAATTCACTGCCCTTATACTCTCAACCTCAGTCCATGCAACATACAAAAGGACACCAATTGCTTTCAAAATGGATAGGTGGACGTCTGCAATGATTTTGTATAAGTCACTGCACATGCAATCATCCTAACATTTGTATAGCGCTTTTCTCCTGTTGATCTCAAATTGCTCAAGAGCTGCTGCTACCCTGCAGTGTTAGGAAGTCTTGCCCAGGGACTGAATAGGTACCAACACTAGCAAGGATTCAAAACCTGGTCTCCCCTGTAAAAGGCAGAGCCCTTAAAAGTGTCAAACAGAAGACTGTAGACCTCTTAATTTTAACGTTGCAGGTTAGGCATGCAATGTAGGGAGGGTGGTTAGGGTTAGGCATTTAAGGGGAGGTGGTTAAGGTTAAGCATCTGAGAGGGGTCAGATTGGGTAAGGTATTGGTAAGGGGTTGGTGTCAGGCATTGGTAAGGGGTGGGCTTGGGTTAGGCATTGGTAGAGGTAGAGTTCTGTTTGTGTGGAAGTTGGGTTAGGTTTAGATGTAAACAGAGTTCCCCGAACCCTGTCCTCAAGGCCCACCAACAGTACGTTTTGCAGAAAACCACAAACATGCACAGGTGAGGTAATTAGTGTCTCAGCACAGCCGATTAACTGCCTCTGTGGATTTCCACAAAACATGCACTGTTGGTGGGCCTTGAGGACAGGGTTGGGGAACCCTGAGTAAAATATAGGCATAATTTACCAATATTTTACTATTGTAATTTATACTGAAGTATCCACTGCAGAAGATTCTATATAAATACATAGTAATAATAATGAAAGAGAAAATGTGTTCAAAGATATTTCTGTAGGCGCTCCAGAGAAGAAAAAAAGGCTGATAAAAAAAAAGGTGGAATGAAAAAGCTGTGAGGGGATTTGAAAGACAGCCTTCCCAAATGAAAAAAACATCAACAATGTTTAGGTCAGACAAGAATGGGCAGCTACTGCAAGGAGGGCCAATTTATGGTCTGTAGCACTAGGGGTAACATAAGGGAAGGTAAAACATATGAGTTTTTAAAAGTGAATTTTAAAAACCTTTCTATTTTTTCAAACTTAAGGTTTTTTTTACTGCATCAGTCACTCTCAAACAACCATTTGCCAGGTTGTGCCTGCTGCAAAATTTGGCCTTTATTTACAGTTTGCATGAGGGACAACCCGAGAGGTGAAGTCAATATTCAAAAAGTAGCAAGTAAACCACTTCACAAAAGAAACTTTTTTATCCTTAAACTAGCTTTATGGCAACATGGAGCATGTAGAACAATAAGCTGACTGAAATGTTGAAACAAGCAGTCAAAAACCCTTTGTAAAAAAAAAAAGAATAATAAATGGATTTATAGGATACTGTATATGTAAAAAAATACAAATACACAAGTCACTCCTCAGTAACTGCAAAGTGAGCTGCGTCTGTTTCCTAACTGGAAATAAGATATACAGTAGCAGCTGTGAAGGATGACAGTTTATTCTGGCTTACAATTATGACACAGACTTTTTTCCCTTGAGATCTCACACTGCTTAGTCACAGCTTCTTGTTTTTGGAATTGTGGGATGTGTTAAGATGCATCAGGCTTTTTATAGCTTTCTGGGTTTCCGTTGAGGAGACTTTTCCTAATTAATGTCTTCCAAGAGTGATAGGCGCTCGGTGAAAGAAAGGAAAAACTGCATAAAAAAAGAAAAAACTAAAAACCTTATTAGGCCCATTTACAAAGAATGTTCAGAATTTTAAAATGGGGCACTAATAATGCAATATACCTACATTACGGATTTTAACCTCTTGACGACCAGCTAATGCCGATCGGCGTAAACTGGTTGTCTGCGGGTTTCCATGGAAACGGCCGTTCCATGTCAGTTCAGGGAGGGTGTCTCCGTGAACTGCCTGCGAGCCCCCGATCGCTGCTCGCAGGCGAAATGTAAACACGCGGGGAAGAAATCCCCGGTGTTTACACTGTACGGCACTGCAGCAGCGCCGTAAAGGAGATCGGCAATCCCCGGCCTCTGATAGGCCAGGAATCGCCGCCGTCTGATAGGCTGAAGCCTATCAGAGGCGGTACAGGACGTATCGCCGTCCTGTACCACCCACAGAGCCAGAGAGAGGGAGGGAAGGAGAGGGAGGGGGGAATAGCGCTGCGGAGGGGGGCTTTGAGGAGCCCCCCCCCGCAAGGCACAGCAGAGCGGCGGCGATCAGACCCCCCCCCCCCAGCAGGACATCCCCCTAGTGGGGGAAAAAAAGGGGGGGGGGCTTGGGAGTCTGATCGTCCTGCCTGCAATACGATCTGTGCTGGGGGCTGAAGAGCCCACCGAGCACAGATCAATGGGAAATCACTTGGTCGGATAGTGGTTACAGGGAACAGAGGGATATGGATGTTTCCTTTTAAACAATACCAGTCGCCTGGCAGTCCTGATCTCTTTGGCTGCAGTAGTGACTGAATCACTCACCTGAAACAAGTATGCAGCTAATCCAGTCTGACCTTAGTCAGAGCACCCGATCTGCATGCTTGTTGAGGCTGTGGCTAAAAGTATTAGAGACACAGGATCAGCAGAAGAGTAAAGCAACTGGTATTTGAAAATAAAAAAAAAAATCCATATCCTTCTCAGTTTAGGTTCCCATTAACTCCATTTTGTAATATTGGTATGTCACTTTTTGTATGCAAATTATATATATTGTTTTACTCATGGTTCTCTGTCTTAGTAGTGCATTACAGCTGAATACTTGTTACAGGTGAGAGCATCAGAAGGTATTCCAGCCAGCAGATCTGCATTTACAAACAAGAAATTTAGCATTAATGTATTTTTAAGAAGAGATAAACAATGTCAGCCTTCAAATTTCTCTCCTGACAGGTGTCTTAAAGA
Source organism: Hyperolius riggenbachi (assembly GCF_040937935.1). Taxonomy (NCBI): domain Eukaryota; kingdom Metazoa; phylum Chordata; class Amphibia; order Anura; family Hyperoliidae; genus Hyperolius; species Hyperolius riggenbachi. The sequence goes on along the minus strand of NC_090654.1, from coordinate 175,932,301 downwards.
CTGAAATGAAGAGGAGATGTAAGTAGACCTTGCAAAATATTGAATCTCTCACACATTAACACCGTGTTCTTTGGACTCTGATCAGACGATTACTGCCAAAATAACATGGCTACACACCACCTGCCAGCACTCTAGATACTGCAACCTGCAGTCACATATCCCAAGGCCAAAAGACAATTATATTAAACCACATGCAAGCTTTCCACACACTAACAGAAAGAACGTCTCATTTGGGATTAAAGTATACTTGCTATATCCTTGTGAATCATCTTTCCTGCACAGCCCCTCTAAGATAATTTTCCAAACAACTAAATACAGCAAAGCCAATGGCAGAAGAGGTAGAGGCAGAACATGGGGACATTATACTGTCGTTGGAAACCAAAGCAATATTTATAATATTTGTCTCCAGTGAGTACATAGCATTAGAATTCTAGAAACAATTAACTCTCCTGGCTCAAAACAACAATAGATAAAAATACCAACAGAAACGCAATTAAAGCTTTCCAATAAATCTGTGGATACACAGGCCATATTAAGAATGGTACAAAAGTGTTGTATTGCCATATCTCAGTGTAGGGTGAATTTGTGCTGCATTTTGTAGCTGTGAGGGGTGTGAAGATCACTTTGGTAAAATAATTTAACTTTTGCCAGTAACAGTAAGGGCCCTTTTCCACCAGCGCGTTTGCGCTGGCTGAATCGCAAAAATGCAAACCGCTAGCGATTTTACAATCGCTACGGTTTGCTTTTTAACATAGGAATCGCGGTAGGTCATTTCCACTACCGCGATTCGCTTTTGACGGTAACGCGAACGCGCGGCGGAGCGATATTTGCCGCGATTTTGCTATGCAGTGCATAGCATAGCAAAATCGCGGCCACGAACGTCGGGGAATCGCCGGTTTTGCGATTCAGCAATCGCTAGCGTTCAGCGTGAACGCTAGCGACTGCAGGTGGAAAAGGGCCCTAATTCAATAAGCCATAGTACAATTAATTATTTCAGCCGGCAGTGATTTTCACCTTATGCATCAGAGCAATTTTCAGCTCCCATTCATTGGCTAATTCCCATTCATTGGCTAATAAGCGGAAGCACAAGGGGGATGCGGAAATTTTTATGCGCAGAAAGATTGAAGCCTCTTATAAGAGCGATTAGGTTTTTCTGCGGGGACACGGATCGGTGATCGGGAACCATGTTCCCGTTCACTGATCCCAGGGCTACCGGGGGACACCACGGGGGGCACACCCGCGATCGCGCCAAAGCGCGGCACCGCAGCCACCCAGTCGTGAGCTTCACGTCCGGGCAGCAGAAATGGTTAAAGTGTACCAGAGACAGAGTCTAAGATTTTTTACTTACCCAAGGCTTCCTCTAGCCCCATAAGCACGTCTGAGTCCCTTGCCATCCTTCCACGGTCCACTGTGTAGCGGCAATCCGCAGCGGTAACTGTCTCAGTTGTGTCAGTCGGGTCCTTCTGCGCATGCGTGTACCTCCTGCGCATGTGCCGAAGACCCCGACTAATGCAACTGAGCCAGTTACCAGAGCTGATTGCCGCTGAACGGCGAGGGACTCAGACGTGCTTATGGCTGGAGGAAGTATAGCATAGCATAGAGAAAAGCATAGCATAGAGAAAAGCCACTAACATGCCAAAATGCTAAGCTCACATTGGTGAACCACATCACAATGGGTGCTGGATTAGCTAATGAACATATATTATGACCAAGTAATAGATGAGGCAAAATAATATAATGACATGCACTAATAGGCATCTGCCAGTAGCACATACCTTTATCTGCATTGCCATTGATTTTAGGTTTGAAGTCATCAACTTGTATGCCTGTGATCACAAAAGTGTGTTAATGTCAGTCATATGAAACACTTGCAGTCACAAAAGCACATAACTGATGCCAATTCACATATGAACACAATGCTGCACTGCCCTCTGCTGGATAAGATCTGGCACTATCCCTATTATAGACACACATTATAATTATTATTGAATAAATACATATATAAATAAAAAAAACTTCGGCTTTTTTTTTTTTAGAGAGTCCATTAAGTTTTATTAGATAAAGCATTGACAAAAAACATTTAATTTAAACATTATGTCTACTTCTAAAGTTCACGAGCACTAGACATTTCCTTTGTTCCCCAACCGTCTTGTCAAATTGTAAACATATTTCACCAAGTAGACAAATCAGAAAATTTTGATCACAAGTGAAAATAGAACAAGCATATACTGTATCCATGGCTTCATGCTCTTATGCTCCAAACACACACACACGCGCGCGCGCACACGATGAGGAGTTTCTGCTCCCCCCCAATTATTAGGACATGATGAACCACATTGTAAACAAGAGGATATGGTGCTCCACCGCAGGGCTGTGGAGTCAGTCGGAGTCGTGGAGTCGGGCAATTTTGGGTCCCTGGAGTTGGAATCGGGAAAAAATGCACCGACTACGACTCCTAATGAATTTGTAACTGTAATTAAAATAGAAAATATGATAAAATGTTCTATTTCTCAGATAATAGTCATTAAAAATAATGTATATATACAGTATATATACAGTAATAGCTGTGCTTAGTCCACAAAAATGAAATAAACCAATCAAAATTAGTTACTTGTGCTGCTTCAATAAAGCAGTCCCCATATTTTGAAGGTCAGATATACATATCTGATTGTGACTGTATATATGATGTGTACACAGGAATCTCATATATACTAAATAACATCTATGCTGTAAGAATAAAGCCTGATGTGTAGCTGTGTCACTAATAGAGATGGTCAACGAGATGGAAATAATTCTGCACTGATGCTGATTTATGCAAATGTATGCACTCCCTTTGCTGATGAAATCAAATAATTTGATATGTTAAAATTTGGTTTGGTGACTACAAATTAAAGGGTACCTGAGACGGATGAAAAGTAAAGTTTTATACATACCTGGGGCTTCCTCCAGCCCCCTTCAGGCTAATCAGTCCCTCGCTGTCCTCCACCACCCGGAACTTCTGCTATGAGTCCTGGTAATTCAGCCAGTCAGCGCTGTCCGGCCGCATGCCGCTCCCACAGCCAGGAACATTCTGCACCTGCGCAATAGTGCTGCACAGGTGTAGTATGCTCCTGGCGGCGGAGTGTGTGCATGCGCACTACGCCCGACTGGCTCAAGTACCTGGACTCATAGCAGAAGATCCAGGTGGCGGAGGAGGACAACGAGGGACCGATTATCCTGAAGGCGGCTGGAGGAAGCCCCAGGTATGTATAAAAACTTTAAATTTAATCTGTCTCAGGTTTACTTTGTTACACAGTAGTACTATACTCTACATATGCACTCCCCACAGAGCTGCAGGGAATCCACTGAGAATGCTGTGCACATTGAACACAGAGGTGTTGTCTGTCACCCATAAACCTTGTTCAGATTGTGCATGAAGAATGTGTAATAGAGGAAGAATCTCCTCATTCCCCTGCAGAGTACCTGCACATCATTCTTACATGTACCCACACTTACATTGCCTAGGGCCTGATGTTCTTTGTTCCGGTTTGTACCTTTTACAAGTACTCTTACCAAGGACTAGTTTTAGTCTAAAGGGAATAAATATAGTAGTCTACATATCCTTCACACTTCAGTTGTCTTGTAAAATTCCTAAGCGTTGGCAGTTAAGAGACGAATTTCATGCTACATACTTTTATTCAACAAAATTGTAATATGCAAATTAGAGGAGTCGAGGAGTCGGAGGAATCCTAAACTGAGGAGTCTGAGTCGGTGGATTTTTGAACCGACTCCACAGCCCTGCTCCACCGAAAGGAAAGGAGGTGGAAGAGCATACAGCCAACTGTCACTTCACCACTGTGTGATAAGCTTCAAGATGGTGCTTAGCAATTATTTTGACCAATTGCAGTCACAGTAAAGTCTTGTGATTGGGGTCTATATTAACAGTGTCCATTTATTTCCTTATGGTGCACACTAATGATACAATCATTTTCTGCAAGCTTACCAAATTGATGCAGCATAACAGTGAACTGAGTGAAAACATCTTAAAAGGATATATTACATAGTCCCTTGTACACAGAAATAGTAAGATTGAATACAAATAATTGTAGCATTAGTGAACATAAGGGTGAGGCAGTTGTAATGACAGCTACAAATTTTAAAACTAGAGGTGCCCTTTAATTATAGGATCTTCACTGTACAATCTTACCACTTCTATGTAATATGTAGTGGCTGGATAGTGTACTGGTTAAGGGCTCTGCCTTTGGTTTGAATCCTGGCTAGGGTCAGTACCTATTCAGTAAATAGTCCTTGGGCAAGACTTCCTAAAGGTGGGTACACACGTCAGATAAAAGTCTTTGGAAAATGAAAGATCACAGACCAAGTTTACCCCCTTCCATGTAGTATGAGAGCCATACTCTACACAGTCAATTCTATGGAGCTGAACTCCGATCAGATAAAAATCTTTGCAAGATGATGCACACAAAGATGCTGTACACATGCAACAGATCAGTATCTGCAAAAGATCCGTTCCTGCAAAATGCATTCATAGTCTGAGATCTGCTGATCATCATACACACCTTGTTTAACCGACATTCATCTGCAGATCAGACAATTATCTGCCGATCTGAAGATCCATCCTGGTGGATCTGATTTGCAGATAATTGTCCGTTAAACAAGGTGTGTATGAGATCTGCAGATATCATAGACTATGAATGTATTTTGCAGTAACAGATCTTTTGCAGGAACTGATCTGTTGCATGTGTACAGCATCTTGCAAAGATTTCTGTCTGATGGGGAGTTCAGCTCCATAGAATAGACTGTGTAGAGTATGGCTCTCATACTACATGAAAGAGGGTAAAATTGGTCTGTGATCTTTCATTTTCCAAAGACTTTTATCTGACGTGTGTACCCACCTTTAGTGGCTGCAGCTCTTGAGCCCTTTGAGTCCAACAGGAGAAAAGCGCTATACAAATGTTAGGATTATTATTAATATGAGTATCCATTCAGAGTATATTTACTTAGTTTAACTTTATACTACATAGATTTGTTAAGATTGTACAATCAAGATTGTATCTCTGATGTGCACGTTAAAGCGGACCTAAACTCAGAACTTCCTCTCTGCTCTAAAAGATAAACAGCGTAATAACCTTTAAAGAAAAGCATTTTTGTTACATCTTACAGAACTTCTGCAATTAATCTGCAGTGTGTCTACTTCCTGGTTTCATGGGAGCAGACAAAGGGTTAACACCCTGGCCCATATGCAATTAAGTTTTTCTCCTGAGTTTTCTCCTAGGTGATATTTTTAACGTATCCATAAAATGCCTTTTAAGCCACCAGAAACCAAGCAAATACTCAAAATAATTTTGATAGAACTTATTTGCCTACTTTTTGGTACATTTTTATTTTAAAAGTGCTGGAAAGTTATTTTAAATCGAAGATGCAAAATGATCTCCTAAGAGAAAACTCGGGTGAAAAAGTGAATTGCATATGGCCCCCCTGTGTTTACATAGTAGCTGTGTCTGCCGAGGACTGCTGAATTCCTGGGCTGACACAGCTGAGAGATCAAATAACACTTGTGATTAATTAGAGTAACTTGGCTCTTCTCTCTAAAACACACAGGATGCATGTATCTCTGTTTTCCTAGTGTCCAAGAATTCAGGTCCACTTTAAGGGGCCCACAGATGATCCAATCTTATCATTTCTATGTAATATGAGCGACTACCTAAAGTAACCAAAGTATATTCAGTCAGTTTACCCTTCTACTACATAGATTTAGTAAGACTGGACAAAGGGATTGGATCATTAGAGGGCATCATTAGAGTTCCCCCTTAATCATATACAGTAAGTCTTGTTCACACTGCAAGCGTTTCCATCTGCGTTTCGGGAACGCGTGCAGGAAGCAGACACGCACGACATCAGGCAATGCATAGACTGCACTGCCTGATGTTCACACTACATGCGTTCCGGACCAGTGCAGTCCGGGAACGCATGCTGCATGCATTTTTTTGCAGAAATGCGCGGCTGACGAATAGGATCAGCCATGCAAGGCATACAAACGCGGATGACGTGCGTTCGTATGCGTTGTGTTCCGAACGCATGTCCGTCAGCGTTTGCTAATGTGAATGTGACCTAACAAGCATAGCTCATCCCTTTTGTTGTGGAACAGCTGTAACAAATAAGGTAGCAACATGACATCACACAAGCTACATTCTACACACTGTACTGTAAACACGGGAAAAGTAATACCCTTCAAATTTTCCAGATGTTCACGTAAAACAAAGTGTCCTTACTTAACCCAGCGTGTTCATTCTGATATGTGAAACATTCTCAAGCATAACCTGCTATAGAAAATATACAGGGAAACTAGCAATGCGTCTCAGTAGTGCTAACAAAAAAGGCAACAAACAAAACTAATTTGTTTCTAGCAAAACTAGTTGATAACCATTCATAAATCAAAGCCAGCTTCCGCTACAGGCAAAAGCTCCACTGCTTCCTGGCCCTTTACAAACTTTCAGTCATGATTAGAGATGGTGAATGAGGTACTATTAATTCTGGCTTGCACCCAAATTTAATGCAAATATGGTATACGCAGCTAGGAATTAGGCCAATCAAAATCATGAGGAACTGCAATTTAGTTATCGTGTTCCAGGCTGTATACAGGTAACATTAAAGAAAACCTGTGAGGAAGGAGGAGTTAAAATATGAATAGTTACCTTAGTAGTGGGAAACTCTGGATGTTTCATGGTATGGCAGACGTGTATAGGAAGCAGTCCTCATGCCCACTGCTTCTCCCTGTTCTCTTCCGTTATTTACTAAAAGCCCCCTGAAGCTACTTCTGGGTTATTTATACTCTACAGAGTTTGGCTTCCTCAGTCTAAAGCAGGCCCCCACACGCTTCGAGTTCCCACCAAAAAATATAGCACTACAAGTTGCACTGATCGTAATTTTGATTGATTTTTGCTGTGAATCGAACGGACGAGGTGGTAGATTGATGACCCATAGATTTACACTGTACTGAACAGTGCAATGCTGCAGAATTTAGTAGACGTCATGGTGACGCTATTGAAATCTATGTGCAGTATTTGGGAAGAGGCACTCCCTCTCTAAATAAAGTCCGGTCAAATAGAGATTGAGGTTTGCCAAATTGTTTGCCAATTTAAATGTGTATGGCTACTTTAAAGTGAACCTTAAGCCAGGAAAAAAAAATGAGTTTTACTCACCTGGGGCTTCTACCAGCCCCCTGCAGCAGTCCTGTGCCCTCGCAGTCACTCACTATTCCTCTGGGCCCCCGCTGTCAGCTAGTATCGTTTTTGCCGACAGGCCTGTCAGGACTGGCCATGCGTAGCTTTTTCCGAATTCCCCACTGTAATTAGCGCTATTGCGGGCCGCAACGCGTACAAAAATACGCGTTGCCGCATATCTATGCGTTCGTAATGCGGCAACGCATATTTTTGTACGTGTTGCGGCCCGCAATAGCGCTAATTACAGTCGGGAATGCGGAAAAAGCTGCACATGGCCAGTCCTTATGGGCCTGTCGGCAAAAACAAAACTAGCTGGCAGCGGGGGACCAGAGGATTAGTGAGTGGCTGCGAGGGCACAGGACTGCTGCAGCGGGCTGGTAGAAGCCCCAGGTGAGTAAAACTAATTTTTTTTTTCTGGCTTAAGTGTCCCTTTAAGACCAAAAACCCTGGATTTTGTGGAAAGATGAACTTAAAGGAAAACTGAACTGAGAGAGATATTGAGGCTGCCATATGTATTTTCTTTTAAAAAACAGGTTTTGTTTAAGAAAATAAATATGGCATCCTCCATATCCCTCTTGGTTCAGGTGTCCTTTAACAGACAAGTGTACATTTTTAGTGTACTGTGTAGAAGCAAAGGGAGGGCATTTGTTAAAGAGACTCTGTAACAAATTTTTCAGCCTTAGTTCTTCTATCCTAGAAGTTCCTATGCCTTTTCTAATCTGCTTTGGCTTACTGCAGTCTTTCCTAACTGCACTGTCTCTGTAATAAATCAATGTATCTTTCCTCTGTCCTGTTTGTCGGGCTAAGGCTTGATTGTGTGGAATTTGCAGGGCTGCTTGTGATTGGTAGAAGCGATACACATCCTCTGCAGGCCCCCTGCACACTATGAATGACTCACACACTATGCTTAGCTGAGCCTATTAGAAGCTGGTTAGTTTGTTTGTAAACACTGCCTAAAACTGTTAATTACAAGCCAGGATTGCAGCAGAGAGTGGCAGAAACAGCACAGAGGGGCACAGGAGAAAATAATGAATAGAATGGTATGCTTTTTATTGTAAGAATATTAGAGTACAGATTCTCTTTAAAGATATGCAGTGAAGTAAATCCCGGTTCACTTCCAGCACCCGATTATTTTCAGACTATTTAATAAAAAATAAAAATCAGAAACCTAAAAACAGAACCTTTGTATACCATGTATGAACTGAGCATTGCTTTATGTTGAATATTTTCTAAATCTTATAATCTGGGTCTTCTCCACACTATGTGCGGTGCTGGCAGTTCTGACACACATGGTGCGTGATCTGCACGGTCACATGAAGTCCATGGGCACAATTCATAGTACAGTACATATTCCTGTATGTTGCAATGTAACGCTGAGAACATTTTGGTGAATGACGCAAGCCATTTAACTGAATTGTGGCTGCTGACATCCAACGCATATCACCGTACACCATGTGCGTTGGAAGATCCATGTGAGAAATCACAATTGTGCACACCAACCATAGTATGAACAAGCCCTTAGTACGTATTGGTGACTTTCAGTACATACACAGCTAAGACATATTACACAGTATTGTAAAATGAACATTCATGGTTGCACGGGGGCTGTATTTATCTGTGTAGCGATGTTGGCTAAAGACAGTCAGTAAGATGCTAATCGTTCCGGCTCCCATGCAAATTTATTGCCAATCGTGCAAATGCAAATTATTAGCTTCTCACTGACCATCACTACGGCAGGCTGAGGTTGATGTAAGGTAGATAGGTAGAGATAACAGTTTGGCTATATCCAACTTGGCATTGGAGGCGGAGTCAGAAGGTAGAACACCTGATGTCACTAAACCAGTGGCAGTTCACTTCGTAGAGGCAAACCATAGTTCGCACTCCCTGCGGGGGATGGCCATTGAACAAGTGTATGCCCCTAGGAGAGGGGGTGATTGAAAAACGTTTATTGCAGAGAGAAGCTTACTGGATTTTTGCGTTGAACACTGTCAAATGCAATGGCCTTAACAGTAACAATGTTTTGTCATGTTTTTTGGATGAACGATAAAAGTGGCTATAATTGTGATTTCTGGTCTTTTTTTATGTAATTCTGCAACAAGTTGTTTTTAACGGCAGTTTGTTTATTGCATTTTATTATAATCTCTTCTAGGGTTGTCACTTTTTCTCCTCCTGGTTGTGGGGTTTCACTATTGTGATAGCCATCCACACATGCCCCGTGTTGACTAACTACAGGGTTTATATCCTTTTGATTATGGTATGATGATGCAAGATTTATGTAGTAATGTATTGCCAAGATATACATTTTTGTGACAATGGCCTCGATTCATAAAGCATTACCTCATGCGGTAATGCTGACAACAGCAGACTTTACCGACCACTTAGCAAAATGTCAATTCATAAAGGCTGTTACGTCCTCAATGCTAAATGTACTAATGACTATAAACAATTGAAAAGACAATATGCTGCGGGGAAAAATAAATCAGGTAAAATACTCGCTGACCTTCTTAAAAAAAACAATAAATCCAACTTTATACAGGGTATTAAAAACTCAGAAGGTAGCATTTTATGTGAACCTGAGGAAATCTCTAAAATCTTTGCCGACTTTTATGAGAAATTATATAATATAGATGCATCGAATCTTATGAATGGAGAAAGTTTTTTAGGAAATATTGAGCTACCCTCACTGTCTGCATCAGAAAGAGAATCGATAGAGGAACCATTATCGGAAATGGAGTTTTGTGAAACTGTGGCTAAACTTGCAAAACAGAAAAGCCCGGGCCCAGACGGCTTTTGTACAGAATTTTACCAACACTTTGCCCCATTGCTGGCTCCTCTCTTCTGTAATCTAGTTAATAACAAAGAAGAAAAAGTCTTTTCAGATACAACTAACCAAGCGACAATTACTTTAATTCCTAAAGAAGGAAACTCTGATCTGGAATGTACACACTTCAGACCAATATCCCTTATAAATTGCGATGTTAAGATCTACGCAAAAATCCTGTCAAATAGACTAAGTGCAGTAGCAGAGACGTTACTGGGAAACCAACAGGCAGGTTTTAGGAAAAATAAACCGATAGAAGATAATATTTATACTGCAATAGATCTTATTCACATATGCAGAACAAAAGGGGGAGGAGTCAGTAATGGTGGCAATAGACGCGGAAAAGGCCTTCGACCGTTTATCTAGAGATTTTATATTTATAACATTAGAAAAGTTGGGTCTGGGCAAAAAGTTTATTGACAATCACAAAACTTTACATTAATCAAAGCGCAGGGGTAAAAGTCAATGGCCTTATATCCAACTTATTTCAGATAAAGAATGGAGTTAGGCAAGGATGCCCTTTGTCCCCCTGGTTGTTCAACCTTAGTATTGAACCCTTAATACAGGCAATTCAACAAGATATGGGTATAAAAGGAATCAAAACTAAGGCCACATACACACATCCGACCATAGTCTTTTGAAAATGAAAGATCACAGACCAATCTTACCACCCTTCATGTAGTATGAGAGCCATACTCTACGCAGTCTTTTCTATGGAGCTGAACTCCACATCAGAAAAAAATCTTTGCAAGATGCTACACACACAGATGCTGTACAGACACAAAATATCAGTATCTGCAAAAGATCTGTTGGTGCCAAAGATCCGTTCCTGCAAATTGCAATGATAGTCTATGAGATCTGCAGATCATCATACACACATGATTTAACTGACATTCATCTGCAGATCAGATCCACCAGGATGGATTTTCAGATCTGCAGATGATTGCTTGATCTGCAGATGAATGTCAGTTAAATCATGTGTGTATGATGATCTGCAGATCTCATAGACTATCATTGCAATTTGCAGGAATGGATTTTTGGCAGGAACAGATCTTTTGCAGATACTGATATTTTGTGTCTGTACAGCATCTGTGTGTGCAGCATCTTGCAAAGATTTTTTTCTGATGTGGAGTTCAGCTCCATAGAAAAGACTGTGTAGAGTATGGCTCTCATACTACATGAAGGGTGGTAAGATTGGTCTGTGATCTTTCATTTTCCAAAGACTATAGTCTGATGTGTGTATGAGCCTTAAGAAAGAAGAAACTAAAACTCTGGCATATGCAGATGACCTATTAATTGTACTAACCAAACCCATTGAATCCTTGTTGAATTGCCAGATCCTTTTTGAAAAATTTACTAGGGTCTCTAATTTTAAACTAAATAGAGAAAAAACAACAATACTGAATATAGGTTGCTCTCGTCAAACATAAATTGTTATTAAACAGTATAACGACTTCAGGTGGAACAATAGAGACACAAAATATTTGGGCATCAAGCTTACTAGCAACCCTGCAAGTCTCTTCAATGCCAATTTTCCCCCAATTATGAAAGATTGTAAAAAGAAACTTCAAACATGGGATCGACCATGTTTTAATGTTTTAGGAAGAGTAGACATAATTAAAATGATGATACTTCCAAAATTGCTATTTTTGATACAGAGTATTCCCGTGACCCTTCCCAGTGCATGGCTGAGAGGTTGGGAACAGATCTTTCAACATTTTATCTGGCGGAACTGCAAACGCAGGCTTAATTATAAGCTTCTTACAAGGGATAGAGAGGCAGGGGGATTGGCAGCACCAGACGTTAGGCGTTACTATTTGAGTGTACAGCTGGCCAGGATGCTGGACTTAAAGGGGAACTGAAGAGAGAGGTATATGGAGGCTGTCATGTTTATTTCCTTTTAATCAATACCAGTTGCCTGGCAGCCCTGCTGGTCTATTTCTCTGCAGTAGTATCTGATTAAAACCAGAAACAAGCATGCAGCTAGTCTTGTCAGATCAGACTTATAAGTCTGAACCACTGAAACACCTGATCTGCTGCATGCTTGTTCAGGGGCTATGGCTAATAGTATTATAGGCAGAGGATCAGCAGGGCTGCCAGGCAACTGGTATTGTCTAAAAGTAAATAAACATGACAGCCTCCATATACCTCTCTCTTCAGTTCCCCTTTAAAGAGGAAACTCTCGGGGGCCTTTACATCTAAAAATCCATCAAAAGTATGGCCATGGTTGGAGGGGGAGGAGTGTAACTTTGATACTGTTTTTACATGGATTCCGGAGAACATTTATAGATGTCTCCAAATATCTAGCCATCCTCTAACTAAACCAACTTTAAAGGCCCTTTATTGGATAATCTCCAAATGGCAGAAAAATACCCAATTACATCACTGAGGGAGAACCCAGACTTCCCCCCTGCTTTGCAGAAGAAATGGTTTTATAAAAATAAACTAAGTGTGGAAACCCGCATTATACACTTAAAGGGGGATAAGACCTTAGGGATTACTGGGCTTGTGGAGACAACAAAACTGGAGACAACAAAACAGGGGAATACATGGGGATTAACCACTTCCGGATTCTCGGTGCGTATATATACGCCCCTGAATCCTGAAGTTTATTCCATGGGTTCCACGTCAGTTCACGGAGGGTGTCTCTGTGAACACCCTGCGAGCCGATCGGCGGCTCGCAGGGTAAATGTAAACACACGGGGAAGACCTTCCCCGGTGTTTACATGTTTACGGCGCTGCTGCACAGCAGCGCCGTAGAGGAGATCGGTGATCCCCGGCCTCTGATTGGCCGGGGGTCACCGGCATCTGATAGGCTAAAGCCTATCCCATCAGGCGCAGGACGGAAATCCGTCCTGCACCGCTCACAGGGGGAGGGAGGGAAGGAGGCCAGGAAGCGCTGCGGAGGGGGGCTTTGAAGAGCCCCCCCCCCGCAAGCGCAAGCAGCCGGCGGCGATCAGACCCCCCCAGCAGGACATCCCCCTAGTGGGGAAAAAAGGGGGGAAGTCTGATCGGCCTGGCTGCTAGCTGATCTGTGCTGTGGGCTGGAGAGCCCACGCAGCACAGATCAGCACAACATTTTATGGTATAGAAGTGGTTAATACAAGCTGGTAGTTATTTGCGGAAAATGGAGTCTAATGGGGGACCTGTGAGGAAAGAACTAAATATCTTTGAAAAACATCTATTTTTAAACATAGACCTGGAAAAAAACTGTCAAAGCTTTATGACTTTGTGAGATATACAGAGTGTTGCACTCTTCCACCCCCTTCCTACTGTACCAAATGGGAGAGGGAGCTTGATCCTTTGCTTAAAGAAAAATGGTCCACAATTTGGTTAAACAGTTGGAAAGTCCAGGATCCTGGGCTACAGCTTGTCCAGTTCAAGGCTATCACTAGATGGTACTTAACACCTATACGTTGTCAATATTTTCAGAGTGGGGCTAAATGTTGGAGATGTGGCCAGGGAGTGGGTACAGCTACGCACATGTGGTGGTCCTGACCAGTTATTAAACCTTTTTGGCAGGAAATAATAGATTTTTCAAGTACCTTGTTGAAAGGTTGTTTTAAGCTAACAGCATCGGAAGCTATCCTCAGTTTTGCTGATAGATATGACGGCATAGGTTGCTGTCTTATAAAAGAAATTGGAACAGTTGTAGCCAAATCTATGATAGCTTTGGGCTGGAAAAGCTCTACACCACCAACATTGATTGAATGGGTTAACAAGATGAACACATTGTATGATTGTGGGGAAAACTTGTGGAACCATCTTGTTGAAAATTTGGAGGAGTCCACTTAGAGGGGCAGGGTTTAATTAATTGAGCATAGTGATCTGAGGTATACCCTTGGTAGAGATGGGGGGGCACGTATAAGACAGGGAATGAGTGATGAATGTGGTAGATGTGAGTGGGAGTTGAAGGTACAAGTGCAAAGGATGTTAGATGAGAGATGGATATGCTGTAGAATAGTGGAGACGGCTGTGATGTGATGAATGCAGTAGATGTGTGTGGGAATGTGTAGAAGTGAGGAGTATGTTAGATGGAGGAATGGAGATGGATATACTATATTATAGCGAGACCAAGGCTATGGCATTTTAAGTGAAGGGATGGGGAGGTGTTCTTTCCACTGCGTTATAAAGGTATAAAGATTAATTAACTTTAGAAAAATAGAAAAAAGGTATACTGCATTACAAACTATGATGAAAGCACCTCTCAGCTCAAGTGTGCGGCAAATAAGCTGCTACGCGAATAGCTGAGATTATATGTGCGCTGAGTTTGAAGAAAAATAAAAATAAAATAAAGGCTGTTACCGCATTAAAAGCTGACATTACCGACCAGGGAGATAAATTACCGACTTGGCTGCAGTTACAGACAACACATGTCAGTAAATTGTCAGCAAATGTCAATTCATAAAGCCTTCAACAAGCGGTAAGCCTAGCGGTAGTTACCGACACCTCTAGTGAGGCGATAAGTTACCGACAGCTCTGATGAATGCAAAAGTGCAGAGAGCCGAAGTCTGTTTGAGTCATCAGTGGAGAGAGCCAGAGAGCCCTCTATGTGAGTCATTTCTGCAGGAAGGAAAGACTGTGACTCATCTGTCTGAGTCATCAGTGGAGAGAGCCAGAGAGAGCCATCTGTGTGATTCATTTCTGCAGGGCAAAGAGAGAATCGAGATACTGCTCTACTCTACCGCTCAATGGGCTGCGGTAATTTACCGTCCTCCAGGGGCAGCTGGGGAAATCTTTATGAATTAGCACACAGACCGGGAAAATACCGACATGATTATTTTATCGCACTGCTGTTTATGAATCGAGGCCAATGTAACATGCTGGGATTGCTCCCATTTTTGGTCTCATGTCATGCTGGAGGATCACATTGTGCGAGCTGTTATGCACATGTGATTCTAGGTGATCGGGATTACGTGCGGACGTTTGTGGGGTTGCACGTTGCCAAGTGGGTCGGTGGGCATTACGCACTTTTCACGCCTGTCATGTCCTCCCTTATCTGTGTTGAGGAGGAAGTTGCAGATTCTGCACAACCGCCGCAGATTCAGAGATTGGTTTGGCTGTATCCACGCAACACACACGCTGGTTTGACTCATGCGCCGAATAGGTCGCATACACACGTGTGTTGCCATGGTGAGATTGCCGGCGGGATTTCCAGGTCAAACCCGATTGGCTGAATGGGCGGCGCCGTGGGGACGTCACTTGGCAGGCATCTGACTGCTGATTGGCCGCGTCTCAAGCACACGCGCGGCATTGACATGCCCCTGTCCTTCGCAGGTAGCGAACGGCATAGCAAGTGGAGTAAGCGGCAGCTACTCCTCCTTGCTGACAGGTGGCATGATGATGATGGGGGTAGTCCTGCAGTGATTCAAAGTGAATTGACAGGTCAGTGTGCCTATTATGGCATACTTACACATTTGGGCATAAGCAAAGTTTTTCTAATTGATGTATCCACCCTTAGGTGGAGTTGGGGGTGTATTGCATGGTTATGTATTTTGTATGTTTTGCACTTTTGGGTTGTAGATGTCTTTCTGCTATCTGCCTTGACAAAGGGGACCCTAAGTGGCCCCGAAACGATAGACGGCCTTGCAGGTCGGACATGTATTGTACATGTATGTGATGGGACAATAAATTCAGCACTAGTTTTTCCTTTAAGCCTGTGTGCGGCCTACTTCATATTTGGCTATATCTTGCACTCATCTTCCACAAAGACAGGTCTCTCTGCACACACTCACCACAAACCTATCACTCAGCGGAGGTGGGCAAGACAAGGTGGAACTTGCAACCACTCTCTCTCTTATTCCAATAATGCACTCTGTTGCTTGCTATTCTTACAACAATTTGGGTGATTTGGGTGTGGGCTTTGAACAGACATTCAATGGACATGTTCATGGTTTCTACAGAAATAACCGTAAAGGATGTCAGAGGATGACAAATCAGTGTTGTGTTACCACATGGTGATAGCCTTCTGCCAGCCTTGTACTGTCCCACTGCCTCCTCTTAAGGGCAGTGAATGAGCCAGGGAAGAGGAGGGAACCTTGCAGCTAACCTGCGGCTTCCTGTCTGATAATTTGACATTAGCCAAAAATTTACATTTTACATGAATCCAGCATCAACATACACCTTTGTGTCTACTTTAGATAGCATTGCCTCGGGTGAGGTGTGCTACAAGGACCTCAGCACACTTGTAGGCTTCTGTGCATTTCTTTCAGCTATGATTATCCGTCTGTGACATTGATGTGTTGCTGAAAAAGGCACGGATGTGTTCAAGTATGTTCAGGCCCAAACAAATGCTTAGCAACCTGTCACAAAGACCAGTCATAGCTAAAATGCCTTTTATGCTACTCTCCTATATACTATGGCAACAATTATAAAAGGTCTTTGTGTGATTGTTAGGGATGGTCAGTAAAATACTAAAAATGTTGCCATTTCAGTTGATTGCTTTGGTTTCCAAGTTGCATAAAATATGCATCTCATTGATCATCCCTAATGATTGTAGAGCAGTTTTTATAATGCTGCCAAACCAGAGTGCCTTTTCTTTTCAGCTACTAAAACAAGTTAAAACAGGTAACCAAGGAACCAAGAGGTTGCTGGGAGAAGAGAGAGATATTTTGCACAGTCAGGCTCTTCATAGTTGTCCCAAACAGTGACCATCTTAGAAGGTCTGATTGCATAGCTTGGGTTAATCGGCACTAAACTAGACTGTTGCTATCTACGTGGAGGACTTACCTAAGCTGTTGTGATCCTTAAGTGTTTTCTCTTGTAGTTGCTCTAATCGTACTGAAAGCAGAATTCCAAACATAAAAAAAACGCCAAACAAAAAAGAAAAAAAAGAGCAGTGAGATAAGACTGAGCACTCACCTTGTAATGCAGATAGCCGCTCATTGGTGAAGTCGTTGTCCGCCTGCAAGGCCTCGATCTTGGCTTGGAGCTCCTGCTCCTTCTCCTCCATTTCATCAATCTTTAGTTGTAATTCTTTTTTCTCCGCTAAGCCCTTCTGCTGAATTTCTTCTTGACGCCCTTCAGCTGCCTGTGAAGGATGATTAAATGTAAGCGAATGATCTATAAGTTGGGGGTACAGAATAAAGCTAGTGGCCACAAAGTAGGGCTGCTTTGGCATTTAATGAAAAGATTAGCCAGCAATAAGAGTGAAACCGGTCTCCAATTCACATTCTACAAAAACCAGAAGGGAAAGCCAGTCCTCAAGATCATACTAGGAATAAAGCAAACTTGACTGGAGGCATAGCTACATAAGATAAACACAGAGGTATGTTCATGCTGGATCCACATACCTCTGTGTGTTCGTTGCTCTGATTTTTTTTCTCCTGGTCCCTTTAATCCCTCCTTGTAGAATTTGAATTTTTGGCTCCAATCAAATTTTTAGAAAGGAAGAGGCAGACATGCTGCAATGTTCCTTCCTATCACCCTCCCATTCCCATCTCTTCCCTGTCCCATTCACTCAATCAGAAGATAAAATGGAAGGGTGATAGGAAGGGACACTGCAGCAAACCTACCTCTTCCTGTCTGAAAAATGTATTTTGTCTAAAAGTAACATTTTTCAAGGAGGGATTTCAGGGACAATGGGCAACAAGGATAGGAACAGACATCGCACAGAGGTATGTGGATCCAGTATGAACATAACTCTGTTTTTACCTTAGGTCGCTCTGCCTCGATTCAGGTATCCTTCAAATCCAGATACCCCATCCTCAATTCATCCAGTTCACAAATGGACACTTTCCTAAAAACACCAAGTTCTAGGTAGCGTCATCAAATTTTCTAACAAAAAAATCCCTACAGGAGAATTTACAGGACGTTATACGATTAGTTTTTCACAGTGATTGACTGGTCAAGAACAGGACAACATTTACTTCCTGTGTAGGCTAAAATATGAAGACTCAGCAACACAAGATCTATGAATGTGCTCAGCAAAACATTGAAATAACATGGTTTTTCCCATGCTGCACGATCCACACAGTACATTTTTTGTTTGAATGCAGGTGGCTCCACTATTTAGTGGTTTTATTTTGAGGTTTTTTCACCCTAGTAGCAGTTTCAAATGTGGAGGTACCCACTACAATATTAGGTATACAAAAACAGTAATTTTTTTTGTTCATTTCCGTCAGCTTTAAAGGGTATCAGAACTTTGAAATCTTTATTCAAGGAAAGCTTAAAGGGAACCTAAATGAGAAGGATATGGATTTTTCCTTTTAAAATAATACAGTTGCCTGACTTCAGCTGATCCTGTGTCTCTAATACTTTTAGCCAGAGCCCCTTAAAGGGAAGGTCCATGCAAAATAAAAAAAGGAGTATCACTTACTCAGGGCTTCTAACAGCCCCATGCAGCCATCCTGTGCTCTCGTAGTCACTCACTGCTGCTCCAGTCCCCCGCTGGCAGCTTGCCGACCTCGGAGGTCGGTGGGCCACATTGCGTACATTTTTACGCATTCCCGCTAGTACAGGAACATTAACACATACATTTTTACGCGTTAGTGGTTCAATGCGTACATTTTTACGCGTTTGTACCACTAACGCGTAAAAATGTATGTGTTAATGTTCCTGTACTAGCGGGAATGCGTAAAAATGTACGCAATGCGGCCCACCGACCTCCAAGGTCGGCAAGCTGCCTGCGGGGGACTGGAGCAGCAGTGAGTGCCTAAGAGGGCACAGGATGGCTGCATGGGGCTGGTAGAAGCCCCAGGTAAGTGAAACTCATTTTTTTATTTTGCTTGGACCTTCCCTTTAAGCATGCATATCAAGTACTCTGGCTGAAGTCAGACTGGATTCGCTGCATGCTTGTTTCAGGTGTGTGATTTAGCCACTGCTGTAGCCAAAGACATCAGCAGGACTGCCAGGCAACTGGTATTGTTTAAAAGGCAACATCCATATCCCGCTCAGTTGAGGTTCCCTTTAACATATAGCCCCGAGAAGACATTCATTTTTAGCTGTGCTCTGAAATCGATATAAAACACAGCAGAGCCCCTTATGTGCAAACCAGCCAATTGCTTAAATATGCCAAACAAATGGAATACGATGATCAGATTAGCTATACATCACAATGGCAAATCCCCCACAAGCACTCCTAAAGCTCTGTTTTCATTCACATCTGACCTTAGAAACCCTCTATTACTGCAGACCATGCACTTAATTGAAATGCATGACTCACTCTTTCTTGGCTGTCTTATTCATGAAAGTGCTTAGTCCAGGTTTTCTTCCTGTCCCACACCCTTCTCTGTCGGTGATCCCCAAGACTCAGTCCTTTTCTTATAACTTATTTGTTCACAAGTTCATTCACTTCTATTCTTCTCCTCCTTTGGCAAACGCATTTCTTTTTAAAGCCTACCATACCATTTCTACAAGATGACATGCAGATGTGTCCTAGAAAAGGTTTCACACTGTTAGCCAATGTCATTGAGGATGGCCACACAGCTATCTATAACCCTATATGGCTAAAACTGAATAATATTCCCTCTCTCACATTCCAACCCAATGACCACTACAATCTTGCTCAAATCTAACCTAATGCCACACACACCTCCAAGACTTTTCTGGAGCTGCTTTGATTATCCAAAACTCTCCCACTCACCCCAGACTGATCCTACCTTTAGAACATTCAAACCAACTCGAGACTTTTTTCTCAGAAATATCCTACCCAACTTCCTGTCCAATCCTTCATTACTAAATAACCCAAGTCCTATTTCCCCTACCTATTGTTTCCTAGATTTCCTACTTTGTCTGTTCTAGGTACAAATGTTCAAGGTCCTCTTTATGCATGTATGTTTTTCATCCATTTCCCCCAATATTTATTGTACTCTAATTAAATATTTTGACCTTTTGTTTAAAACAATATTTTGACCTGTATCACCATTAAGAAACATGACACCAGGCACTTTTTTTCTTGTGATCATAGAGATGATCCATCCCACCATTGTATTGTGCAGAGAAACAAAAACTACTTCTCAGCTGGCAGCACTATAGTTAAACAGTTCACCCCCTAACGGACCAGAGCAATTTTCACCTGTCAGTGCTCCTCCCTTTTATTCCCTAATAACTTTAATACTACTTATCACAAGAAAATGATCTATACCTCGTTTTTTTCGCCACCAATTAGGCTTTCTGTGGTTAGTACATTTTGCTAAGAATTTTTTTTATTGTAAAATGCATTTTATGGGAAAAATACAGAAATAATGGAAAAAAACATTATTTCTCAGTTTTCAGCCATTATAGTTTTAAAATTAAACATTCTCCTGTGGATAAAACCAACACTTTATTTGCCCAGTTGTCCCGATTATTAAACCGTTTACATTATGTCCCTATCACAATGTATGGCGACAATATATTATTTTGAAATATAGGTGTTATTTTTCTGTTTTTTTGTTTGTTTTAGCAATAATTACAAACTCCTATGTAATAAAATATAATTAATTTTCCCTCAGGCAACTATTTATTTATTGATTTGAAGCAGATTTTTTTTTTTTTACAAGTTTTTTTTTTAAGGGGGGAGGGGTTGGAAGTGTAATTTATTAATTTTATTAATATTGTGTATTTTACATAGTAGGTTTGTGCTTGTATGTGTAATATACTTTTTGGCCACAAGATGACACTAGTGAACACTCTCCCGTTAAGGAAGTGATCACTTTTTTTTTTTTTTTTTACACTTTATTAAACTTAAACAGTTTCCTGTTTTATGAATGGAGGTGGACGCTGTTCGCGGTCACGTCCATTCACTTCAGGCATTGCGATTGGGTAGAGGACCACTCGGTCCTCTTCCCCAATTACTTAACATGGGATCTCGACGGAAACGGCGGCGGTAGCGGCGCGGACACGTGCGGAGCGGCGGGAACGCGCAACGTATTAAAACGTCATGTTGCCGTTAATAGGCTAAAGCATGACTTTTTAATACGTTACATTGTCATTAAATGGTTAAAGCAACTTTCTCTGGAATAGCTGCATCAAATAAGAAAATTGTTTGACTAATGGAAGTTCCCCATTTACCTTTTCTAATACTGAAAAGTCCAGAAGGGTGAACTAGGGCTTTAAAGTGTATTGGTGTGATGGATCATTTAGATCAGGGGTATCCAAACTTTTTAGGACAAGGGCCTTACCACCGTACCTAAGAGTGCTAGGAGGCCAAACTAGTGAAAATATGCACAATGTTTGCTTATTGCTGTTAACCTCCTTGGCGGTCTGATTCTTTCCAGATTTTAGGGTCTAAAAGCGGTGCAATTTTTTTCCACTCTTTCAGACCCTAAAACCTGAAAAAAAATCATTCTGGCAGGGAGATCTGCAGCAAAAAAAAAAAAAAAAAAAAAATGTACCTTCCTGGGCTCCTGTGCTGCAGTTTTCTCTTTGCCCACAAGATGGCGCTAATATACATATAAACAAACCTCTATATTTCTCTAATATAGAGAAGTTCGTTTTCAATATTAGCCCCGCCCCCGATGACGTCACGCTGCCACCACCGCTCTGCTGCTGCCACCACGGCTGCGCTGCTCCAACTGGCTGCCGGGTCCCCGGAAGAATAGCGGGGACATGGGGGATCCCGGCGGCCAGGGAAAGACCCCACACTGCCGGGGAGAGAGGCTGGAGTCCCGCTGCGCAGCGAGATCGCGCGCGGGACTCCAAAACTACAGGTAAAGCTCTGCAATGCATACCCCGACCTGAGCTCGGGATCACCGCTAACAGCTTCTTTTTTCTACCCCGAGCTCAGGTCGGGAAAACCGGCAAGGAGGTTAAGTACACTATGCCTGCGACATTTTATCAAATAAAATCTTTCCATAGGAGATAACCCATATACCGAGTGCAGCTAACACCGTGGCAGTAGTGACTGTTACTGCTGTTGGCCCCTGCAAGCGGCACCGCAGCTATGGCCTGAGGGCTACATAGAATTAGCAACTGTGGAGAGCTTTGAGGGAACCAGAAATGGCTCGCTGGACCGCATTTGGCCCCCGGCTAGACTCTGGACATGCCGATTTAGATACACCCACTGTTTAAACAAGAATTACCTGCAAGTAAATGTTTAATGAATAGAAAAGGTTGAGGAGGACAGATGCTTGAGGGTCACACTCACCTAAAGGATTATTAGGAAGACCATACTAATACAGTGTTTGACCCCCTTTCGCCTTCAGAATAGCCTTAATTCTACATGGCATTGATTCAACAAGGTGCTGAAAGCATTCTTTAGAGATGTTGGCCCATATTGATAGGATAGCATCTTGCAGCTGATGGAGATTTGTGGGATGCACATCCAAGGGCAAGCTCCCGTTCCATCGCATCCCAAAGATGCTCTATTAGGTTGAGATCTGGTGACTGTGGGGGCCATTTTAGTACAGTGAACTCATTGTCATGTTCAAGAAACCAATTAGAAATGATTCGAGCTTTGTGACTTGGTGCATTATCCTGCTGGAAGAAGCCATCAGAGGTTGGGTACATGGTGGTCATGAAGGAATGGACATGGTCAGAAACAGCATTGGCGGCGATCGACCCAAACACGCAGCAAGCAAAGTGCTTGCTGCGTGTTCTAAAAAAAAATTATGAAAATCGGCCCAGCAGGGCCTGAGAAATCCTCCGGGGCGGCTGGCCCCGAGCTCAGCTCGGGGTTACCGTCAAGAAGGTTAAGGCTTATTTTACTCTGGGAAACAAAACATACTTATTTATGTTTGCACATATTTTAAATTTTACAATTTATCGCCAGTGCCCCTTTAAAGGACCACTATCACCAAAAATTGTAAAATTTAAAATGCAGTAAACATGTGACAGATATGACAGGTTTTGAACTAGTCCAACTCCTTCTTGGGGATATTTACATAAAGCTCTATGAAATGGATTTATACAAAGATGCTAACCAGTTTCTCTACCCAGTTGCATACTATTTTGGCAGTCGGACTGTGCAGCTAATGGTCAATAAGTGCTTTTGAAAATAAAGAAAGCCCCAGAATCCCCCATGAGGAGATGAACTAGTCCAAAACCTGTCAGATTTTTACAGCATATTGTAAGTGACCATGACATAGAAAAAATAAATTTATAGTGTTTCTTTCTCTGCACCACCACAAGTGTACGCATCAATTTTAAACTTTTACAATTTATTGTGATAGTGGTGCACCTGGTCCAGTTAGGTGAAACCCGCTGTCACTGAACTGACTGCCAGACTCTGAAAAGATATCCATTGTACCCATACTGCATGTAAGGTTTTCCCTCCAGTAAAGAGGATTATGGATTTATATACAGCCAGTGTTTTCCGCAGCACTTTGCAAAAGAGAACACACAGTACAGGCAGTTACAAGGCAATAGGTTACAGATAGACGACAACTGAACATGTCCACAATGCATCGCACAAGAAGATGGAAATATGTAACAGGTTACACAGCAGTAATAAATATGGGACATTTTGTTTATGATTTATATTCGATCTCTTGTTATGTAGTGAACCCCCGGACTAAAAATCTACTCAGCAGAACGGAAAAAGCTTGGTGTTTCTTGCCCGGGTTTTTTCCCCTGATGCTGTGCAAAGCATGATGGGATTTCCTATGTTGTTATTCACGTTGCCTAGCAACTGGGAGGGGTGATCAGCACACAGGACAGTTGGAACTGTGTCTTATGCTCCCTGTCACCTCCTTTCAACCAAAAAGATGGCTGCCATCATGAAATCAAACATTTGCCTGTTCTTTTAAAACAGGGTGGGTAAGAGATTATATTATCTATTTAATTAACATAACTAATGTAACTTAATGACAGTATGTTCGTTTAGGCTGAATTTCCTCTTTATTGGCATTATTGGCACAATTGTATCAGAAAGATAATTTCCAAAGCAGATTATCTTAAAAACCCAGCATAGGGAAAACTTGTAAAGTCACCTGATCTTTAGCCAAAAGATTCATATAATATAAATACCCTCAAGTGATGTCTTTGTCTGCATAAGTTTGTAACAAGAGGCCTGTTATATACTGTAATGGATGTTTTTCTTCTGTTTCTTGTTGCTATTTCTATTAACTCTGTATGCTGGTTAAAATTTTCAATAAAGAATTAAAATATATATATATATATATATATATATATATATATATATATATATATATATATATATATATATATATATATATAGAGCAATGCCCAAGAGGGCTTGCAGTCTAAGGAGCAGAACAACAGGTAAAGGGAGCTGTGTAAAAAGTGGTGGTTGGTGGCTGGGTAAGACTACATGCTTGGCTGAAGAGGGGAGATTTAAGGTTCCATCTAAAAATCATGTTTTAGCAGGTAAGACTTGTAAAGCTGGTGGTGGCAGCTCCAGGGCTTGCCTGCGCCCCCTTATTGTGTTACATGCTGGTTTTGGGGTCCCGAGAAGTGGCAGTGCTCGGGGCCCCGGCCTGTCATGTGCACTAGTGTTTGCATATTTTATTTCATTTGTAGCTCCTTATACAGGTTAGTTAGGAGGGGGGCGGATGAGAGGGAGATTCCTGCACGTTGGTGCCCCCTGCTGGCATATAGCCTTTGTCTATATGTTACTGAAGCCCTCTCCGATGATTGGCTGTATTGCACAGCCTCTGCTTAATTGAGTATTGCAGACTAGGTGTAATGTATTTGCACTTCTTATTGGCTGACAAGAAGTCTGCAGACTACATAAGTGGCAGAGTGCTGTTTGTCAGTGAGCATTTTCTTTGGTGTTTGGTAAGACTTGCAAAGCTATTCAGATTACTGGGGAAGCCCAGGTAACACTCTTGCTGCCAGGATTCAGTTTGGCTTTATTATTTCTCAATGCTAGCGGAGACGGGCACTGGCATTCTTGTTGCTGCAGGTGAGTGAAAACAATGGCAAGCTGGTACTTTCTCATGTTACAAAGTAAGAGAAAAAAAACTGTATTCTTGCATTACTTAAAGTGGACCCGAGATGAACTTTTACTCCTTGCATAATTGTGTTCCTTACATATAGTTTATAGGGCATTCCTCAAGCCAAATACTTGTTTTGTTTTGTTTTAATACTCTAATTCCCTATAAACTAAACAAGCCACACCCACAGCTTCTCCAGAGTGCCTTGGCGCTTGCAAGGGATTGTGGGATTTCAGTCTGGGCAGGTGAAAATGGTGTTACTAGCTATATATTTAAAAACAAAAGTTTGCTTTCCTAAAACAGAAAGAATTTGCGATAATTCAGGTTGGAGTGAGCTCGAGATGTCTCCCAGGCACCACTGCTGAATATATGCAAATTAACCATTGTACGATTAGAAGCTAAACACACCTCCAGAACCGCTGGAATGCAATGATGTGTCAGCTTGTTAATATGTACAGAGCCATAATAATCCAACATGCATACAGACTGTTTCGGATTGTTTGATCCTCATCAGTGCATGGCATGGATTAATTTGGCTCTATGGAGTAGGGCTTGTAAATCCGAGAGGCACAGACTAACCAGCAAGCTCATGGTGACCCAGAACTCATTGGGGTGTGTAAGGGACTACAATGGTCCTAAAAGCCCCCTTACTAAGATGTTAAGAAAAACAAAAGTTTGCTTTCCTAAAACAGAAAGAATTTGCGATAATTCAGGTTGGAGTGAGCTCGAGATGTCTCCCAGGCACCACTGCTGAATATATGCAAATTAACCATTGTACCCTTATGCTGGGAATACACGTTTCGTTTTTGCCTTCGTTTTAGCCTTCGATTCGTTCAGTAAACGAATCGAGTGTTGAAAACGTATGTGAAAATAGTCATAATCTCATTATAGTTTCGATTAATAGACCCCAAAAACAAACGACTAGTGATCGAACATGTTTGATATTATCTCTCTTTATCCATCTAATCGAGCCATTGGTAGGCTTGATGGCTGTTCAGATCGATTATATGTTCGTTTATGTTAGTCCGTCCCTGTAAAAAGGGATTTTCGTTTCGTTTCTTTGCAGCCTTCGATTATTGGAAAAACGAAACCATCAGAATCGAAAAAAAACGAAACCGTGGGTGGTGATATTAACCGTACGTTCGATTATTTCGGGAACGAAAAGGACAAAAGGCACAATCGAAACGAAGGCTAAAACGAAGGCAAAAACGAAACGTGTATTCCCAGCATTAGAAGCTATATATTTCAGAGGCAGAGTTCTCACAATCTGAGAGCTGCAGTGCAGATACAGATCAGGTGCCTGTGTAATGGAGGAGATAAGAGTGGAGTTTTCACAGAATATGCAGATTAGCATGCCTAGATACAGATAAGCTTGCCTGTGTGTGTAATTGTGTAATAGTGACAAGCAGAAAACATGTCTGCTCCCATTGTATCACAGGAAAAAAATATTAATATACTGTTGAAGCGGTTTGAAGATAGATTTGCTGTGTAAACTATCTAAACTTTAGATAAGATATATAGACAAGTCACTTGTTATATTTAGTTTTTCATCTCGGGTCCGCTTTAAAGGGAACCTTAACTGTGGGGGGGGAGAAATTCAGTCATGCGGACTCGCTTTATGGCTCTTTACGACGGGGAATGCGGAACAAGTGGACACTTTGCCGGAGGACGATTGGCAGTCGGCCGAAAACAAAACTTAGCCGCAGAGGGAGACCGGAGGGCACCGAAGGACCAGCGCGGGCACAGGATGGCTGCAGGAGGCTTGGGAAAGCCCCAGGTAAGTGAATTTTTTCCCCCCTACAGTTAAGGTTCCCTTTAACCAAATCTACTACTCTGATAAAAAAAACTCTGTACTCTAAAATTCTTACAATAAAAAGCATACCATTCTATTCATTATGTTCTCCTGGGCCCCTCTTTGCGGTTTCTGCCACTACCTGCTGCAATCCTGGCTTGTAATTGCCAGTTTTAGGTAGTGTTTACGAACAAAGAACATGGCTGCTAACCAGCATGTGACAGGCTCAGAGAAGCTCACTCTGTGACTCATACAGAGCCTGCAGGGGGCGTGGAGAGGGTGTGCATAATTTCTATCCTATCACAGCAGAGTAGCACATTCCTGCCTGAGCCAACAAAGGAAAGAAGATTAGATTAGATAACAGAGATAATACAGCCACTGTGCAACTAGGAAAGGCTGCAGTAAGACAGACCACATTAGAACAGGTATAGGAACTTATAGGATAAAAGAAATAAGGCTGAAAATTTTGTTACAGAGTCTATTTAAGAAATATCCTTATTTATAACTACAAATATTTTCCATAGGTTTAATGAGTCATTATAAAGCAAACACCCACTGTGCAGAGCTATAAATATCCAACAACATAAAGAGGAAACTAATCCCTCTGCACCTGCTAAGGGAAAGTCCCAACGGGTGGTCGATGACCTGCTGGTCACATTCCGGTGACATGACCAGATGCAAGGAATTGTGACATATGGGGTTCCACAGATCAGATAGCCTTTCTGATCCTCAGGGTCTAAGGCAGACAGATTGCAAACATACGCTCCACTCTTTACTTCCTAAGCTTATTTAAAACTATGCCATAATTATCTAATCGAAAATGTAAACTGCACATTAATAATTCTAACCACATGAAAGTAAACAAGACATCCACAATTTCATTTTCAAATCAAGGTTTGCATATAACAGTAACAGTGGGCATAGCTGCATCCCTATAACAGGTTTGTATATAACAGTGAGCATAGCTGCATAACTCTTCCCTATAACAGTGAAACACAACCCTACCATGTCCCATATGGCAGATGGGAAATACCCTTGCCTCATTTACACCATATTCCACCTCCCTCCTGCATCTGCTTAACAGCAGTTATATACTACCTAGTAGATATGCTGCATTTTAAAACTATAATTAAAACAAACCATTTATTGCATAACTAAACTAAAAATCTAAACTAAATCATCTGCAAGATGAAATGTATAGTGAATAGCACTCTCGCCTTGTAGCACTGGGCCGCCAGTTTGAATCCCAGGGAATCTGCAGGGAGTTTTTATGTTGTCCCTGTGTCTGTGTGGGTTTCCATCGGGCACCCGGTTTCCTCCCACATCCAATTTCCATAATCACAATTAGTTTGTAAGTTCTGATAAGGTGCCAATCATTCTGTTCAGGTTATTTTTGAGGTTTTGCATAGAAAGTCTCAGAGTTCTGTTTTTTTCTATATTCTTCTAGTACAGGGGTCCCCAAACCTTTTGGGTCGAGGGCCGGGTCAACATACTTCAGACTGCAGGGGGGCATACATGCAGAGGAGTATACATAAAATGATGTAGAGGTCTCTGTGGGCCAGATAGGGACGCATACCCAGGTGACAGCCTTCAGTCCAATTGGACAGCAGTGTCACCTGATGTGGAATTTGATTGGAAACCAGCAAATTACTGCTTTCTGGCTTCCATGTGGATAAGTGGGGCCAGCACAGATATTCTAAATTGGGACCGTGAATATAATAATATGAGTTCTAAATAAAATGGGGTTGTACAGATGCGATGATAGTTACATTGTGCAACAGATCTCATTCTCAAACCAGATCAGGCATTTAATTACCATAATCTCCATATAAAATCAGATCTCTATAAATTACTGCAACAATATAACATCCATGCAAGGTCCCAAGAACTGTTTAACCCCAAAACACTACGCTGGATTGATGACAAGGATTGTCACAGCAGAACCAATAAATGATCCGCTGTGACCATCTATTTGTGTTTTGGTGTCCGTTGGACAGCATTGGAGACCATAGCAGAAATGCCCGTTTTCCCTGCGAGGTCTGGAAAAGCCAAGCAGAGCAGGACTTTGTGGTCTGCTACTACAATAGAGACAATAGATATGTTGAAAACTGACATCTGATTAGATCCTTCAGATAGCATAAGGTCCGTCAACATGTCCATTTCGGTCTCTGTTGCAGGAAAAGGTTCTGATTTGCAATCCAGCGTGCACGCACCTAGCCAAAGAGTCAGGCAATTTAATAGTTATATATACACACACATCATAGTCAAGGTTACATAGTTATTTGGGTTCAAAAAATACATAAGTCAATAAAAGCAGTCTCACTATTTATCATGACAGGGTTACTTTAAATACAATTCTATATATAAAAAAATGCATTGAATTACCTTTAGTTTGTCAGCAAGATCTTTAATTTCATTTACTGCTCCATTGTACTTGTTAGCCAGTTCCCGCAGCTCTTCCTGCGTCCGTTCGTTCATCTCCTTCAGGTGTGTACATTCGTCTTCCGTGTTACTCAAACTCCTCTGCAATGGTCAGACAAACCATAAGACTCAAACTATCCATTTACAAATCAAATGTTTAGACAGTCTATATAACTAAGCCAGCCGCTATCAATACCACGGCAGGAAGCAAAGCCTTCTCTACTTTACCAGTCTTGTCTATATTACTCATCTTCTCTTCCTTATGTATGATTTATTGCTTTCCTTTTTCATTTTAATAACTGGTTTTGGGTTAGAAGACTTTTTTTTAATAGGAAAATATATTTGTTTCTTATACAGTAAGTTAAAGTATAATTTAGCCGTCGTACATGGATTAAGAGGATGGGATACTATCTGATCCCAGGAACTGCAGCATCACCACATTTCCATTTGTTTTTATAATGCTGCATTATTTGTATAAGTTTTTTAATTATTTCATGTAGGCTTGGTTTTCACATAAAAAAGGTGTCCAGTTCTGTCCTGTCAGTTTTTGACAGTTGGTATCAGTTTTGTATGTGTTTCTATGGCTGTGTTCACACATAAAAGGTGAACATTTCCGATCAGGTAAAACTAATAGGAAACTCATGCAAAACTGATGAGAGGACAGGAATGGACTGGAAAATGTGCAGATTTGGTGTGAACCAAGCCTCACTGCAATAATTATATGCAATTTCAAATAGGGTATGTGTGACTAAGTGATTTTGTTTTTTGGTCAGTTTGAAAACTGAACTTAAAATAAAATAAAGATTCAGCCCCTTTTTTCTCGTAAAGTTCCATGTACTGTTCTAAGTCATCTATACGCTGAACACTTATGGACATCCCTATGGCACTGTCTACTAAAATAAGCTTGATCCACACTGGGATAGAGCCTGAAGATTATACATGAGAGACATGTCTACACTTTCATTACCCAGTAGTGTAGGCAAGAAAATGAACCAACGTGATGCATACACAGCCTTAATTTAGTCAATTTAGTACTAGCTCAGTCTCACTCTTCTTTTTTTCTTCTTTTTTATCCTGGTAATATTTGGGACATCTTTAAATAAATCTACAGGTTACATGATGAGAATTCCAAAACGCCCTAACATTGAGTAAAAACACAACCCCCTCCTTTAGACAAAATGCATGCCTCCCCTTGTTCTATTTTCTGTACCAAATCTACAGATGAGTGACAAGAAGATGATGTAAAAATAAGAGCTTCATTTGCCTGCTATTGGTATTGATATATTTTTGCCTTTAGAAAAAAAAATATTTTTTACAGCAGACCTCCAGAGTAAATCCTAAAATCCAGCAGCCTGCAAGTAAAAAAGTTATATTTACCCGAGAAGCCTTGTCCCGCGATGCCGTGCATCACACGACTTGCAGCGCCTGGCCCAACCTCCTCTCTCTTCGCAGAGAAAACCGCAAAGCTATTTAAAATAGCTTGATGGTTTTCTCCTGGCAGAGGAGGCGGGGCCAGGCGCTGCAAGTCGTGTGATGCAGGGACTTCAGGACGGCATCGCGGGACAAGGCTTTTCGGGTAAATATAACTTTCTTTTACTTGCAGGCTGCAGGATTTTAGTATATACTTTGGAGGTCATCTGTAAGTCTCATGTAATCACTTTCAAGTGTTTTGAAGCAATTCTAATGAAACTCTCCAAAATGCGTATTTAAGCTTTTTTTAAGGATGCAATTGTTTTGCAAAACTGATGGCTTTGCCATCCAACTACATCTTTAACCTGGGTGAAACTGCACTAGATAAAATCAAATTCTACTACCTTGGTACTGCATATACTATTTCACCTCTGCAACATCGTCCTTGCTAGAATGTGTCAGGACTGCTTCAGTCATAGAAACCAATTCTGTATATGCCCATCTGTTTTTTCTTTTTTAACTTGCAGAGATAGTCAATATGATGCAAATAATTCCATCTTGCACGCACATTTCATTCAAATTGTATTCAGTTTAGTACTGGGTAATTAAAACTACCGGGAATCAAATTCTTGTTGATTTTCATTGGCCCAATTCCAAACTGCATGCAAACTTGAATTATGTGCATATTATTTTTACCCTAAAGGCCAGTATACACCTGTAATAATAGTCCTCTGAAATTATGTTTCAGATGGCATTTCCCCTTACAAACATGATGTTTGGCTCTGTTGTTCTGTGTGTTCTGGAAAGGGCAGGAACAAGTTGTCAGTACCTACAGAAGCACAGAACAATCAGGCATGATTTTCCAGCATGTCCAATCACTAAGGGGTTGCAAGCAAATGTTGGAGGACACCTGTACACACTTAGGTGCCTGAAACTATCCTGAAGGTCAATGTGGGTGACCCAAGTTGCAAGGCCTAAACACAGGTCAAAAGGCAACCTGGCTGCAGATTAGTGAACAGAGTTCAATGTACTCTATGCCATTTTTCCAACAGCTAAGTGCTTTCTCCAGCGAGAGCTCTCAATGGAACCAGGTGAATACCTCCACTTCAGACAGCTTCCGAACCACCTCGATCTTTTCTTGCAGAACTCGCCTCAAAGACTCTTTGGCTGTCGTTTCATAGTTATGTTTGTCCTCTTGTAATGCTATCAGCTCTTTCCGAATGCCATCATCCGTCTGACTCTGCAAACAAAAGGTATATTTCTTTAACATAGTTTTAGACCTTTTACACTTGATCTGGGGAAATTTTTAACAATTACTTCTATCAAGAAGATAATTTTGTAGAACCATTTTTCTAGATGCAAACAGCCTTAATATAATGCAAGGATTTGTAGCTGACTATAGTACTTGTCTATGCAGCTAGAAGTAGCTGTTGGTATGGCATTATCATTGAATGTAGCACTGAATAACATTACCAAAAAATAGAAAAGTGTATAAAAAAAAAATTCCCCCCTCTAGGTTTGCTATATTTTACCTATAAAATAACTAAACCCATGTAAGTAGGAGGGGTACAGATACACTGAAAAGACTCTTATGAAGTGTAACAAAAACCTCCCATGAACTAAAAAAAAGTCCCACTCCCCTCAAGCCATCATATTCACACCCAAAAATCTAAAATCAAGAGCAGCTGGTACCCTCTATAATATAATACCAGACTAATTATCTGGGGCCCCAGGGATGGTATTGACATTGATCACCAGCAAAGCAGAGAATAAAAATGCTAGGATAAATAAGCTGAATCCAGCTGATGGTCTGGTACCAGTTCTCCAACTTGGCTATGGTATATATAGTCAGGGAGGAACAGTTCATAGAGTTAAGAAGATTGTGTTACGATAACTAGGTGTAGAGGCACAGACAGAGTAATATTTAGGCCTGGAACCCACTAGCAGTACATTACTAAGCCATTTTTAAGGTGCACTGATAACATAGCCGCCGGGAGATTTTGGCGCAGGGGAAAGCCGATTAACAGCTTACCCTGCTCCTGCACAAGTCCCGATGGCACTAATTACTATTCCCCCTCCAGGCCGCCATGGATAGTGGGGAAAAGCTTTAATTCAGCTTCCAGCTATTGCTGGCGGCCAAATTACAATGTTCTTGTAGTGATTTGTGCTCAGTCTTCTGACAGCGCCTAAATCAGTCACTGAGCCCTGCTATAGCCGGAATTCCTGTTACGGTCTATGGTGGCTGCACCCAATCTCCTGCGTGGTTATTACAGCGCTCCATTTCTCAGCGCTTGTGATTTGAAAAGCTCTTGCTAATGTAATACTATGGGTGTGATCGCACTTGAGTGATGTGATTTTATAAAGATCGCCCGTGGCATTGCATTGGCAAGAGCTTTTTCAAATCCCTAGCGCTTAGAAAAGGCTACTAGTGGGTTTGAGCCCTTAGAGTAAATGGTTGCATTACCCTTAAAAAAAATACTGAGGCTTTCTATCACTTCAGTTGAAAAAGAAAGACACCCGGCATAGGTTATAATGGCTTCTAGAACAAAAAAAAGGTCCATCTGAAACAGAGTTTTGGATTTCTTTGGGATGGGTGAAATTAAGGCTGTTTTAAAAGTGTACAAGAACTGAAAAATAAAAAGATTTTATACATACCTGGGGCTTCCTCCATCTCCATCCGCCTGGATCGCTCCCACGCTGCCATCCTCCGATGTCTGCAGCTCCAGTACAGGGTCCCCGCACTTCTGGCAGTTGGAGCTAGTCTAATGTAAGACAAGTGCGCTGTTTGCGTATCTCTCCAGCAGCCGCTGGAGAGATAAGTAGAGGGCGCTATTCTCCTGACGGAAGTGCGGGGATCTGGTGCTGGAGCTGCAGACATTGGAGGATGGCAGCTGGGAGCGATCCAGGCAGATGGGGCTGGAGGAAGCCCCAGGTATGTATAAATCTTTATTTTTTCAGCTCTGAGTCCCTTTAAGTACTTTCAGAGATCTGTTTCACATATAGTTGCTACAGCCGAGTGAGCTGCAACAAGAAAATATTTGATCTCGCAGGAGGTATTTTTGAGGAGTCAAAGCTACATTGCCTATAGAAAACAGCAAACACTCCAAAATGGACCCAACAAGTCCAACTATGGTATTAAAAATATGAGTAATATTTCTAAGACTTGTGAAAACTTATCTTGACGATATAAAAATACAGTATATTGGTTTCCAATATCCATAATAAACATATTTAACTAAAACACAATTATCAACTTACATTTGCAGTTTTTCAATGAAATGGGGCTATAGAGTCTACTTTAACTGTTTACAACTTTATTTTTTTACCTACACCCTGTGTGTGGACACATGACCAGTGCTAGGTTCCTTCAATGGCTGCTCTGGCCATTTCCACTACCAGAGGGTACTACAACAACTGATTTAAAGAGGAGAGGGACAAGGAGAATCCAAGCCCAGCACATTTTGCCATGGATCTAGATAAGATTTTAAATTGGTTATGCCACTATTGTTTCTGCGTTGAGTGGTGCAGGCAGGCATACTAGAAAATTAATAATGACTTTTGCATACTTTTTCATACGGAGTGTTAAAAAACTATAGATTACTCATGGAACATTTCTCTAAAACAGCTACAACAATCCCAAATCGTTGCACAGGAGAACTTGCCCCTATGCGGTTTGTTCAGTGTGTATCGAACAATATACGACAAACAATATACAACACTATATTTTTGTGTAGCTAGCAATATACAACAGATTACAACAGCATGTTGCCATTTAACATATTCGGTACAAAATACATTTTAAGTAATATATGGTGATTTGAACATTCTACCGATTCAGCTTACACAACTGCTCATCTGATCAAGGCACCTTTTCTGAGCTGCTGAACTGTGAAATTATGTACAGCAGTGGAGACTTTGTGACCCATTGTACAGCTGGAAGAGTCACTCAATTTAAATCATTAAATTGGTCACAGGCCACTGGGAAGGAGAACTGAACATGGAACAAAAAAATGCCAGCTAGACGGGTCTATCTTAAAATAAATCTTTTTCAGTTTCAGAATTTAACAACACAATAAAAGGATTTTTTGTATCCTTAATTTATTAGGCAAAAATTGCCTACTAATGATACGATCTTGACTGTACAATCTTACTAAATCTATGTAGTAAAAGGGTAACTATCTAGTCCATAGACTGTACAATGAGAACATCCAGCAATGCAAGTACAACACTACATAGATAAAGTATTGGTATAACTGGCAGAAACAAAAGTAAATGTTCACTTTGTAGGAGAAACACAAACACTACAAACATTAGGGTTAGTCCCCTGCCCTTGGAAGCTTACAATCTAGAGAGTGTGGGGTGGAGACACTAGGTAAGGTGATGAGGCAGCAAGTCTTTTGACATCTGATGCAGATTTGGATACATGTCTGAAGAGAGACTGTCAAATTGTATGCTTGTTTGAAGAGACGTGTTTAAGAGTGCATTTGAAGGTTTTGAAGCAATGTGGAAGTGTTCCAAAGGAGGGGTGAAACTCATGAGCAGTCCTAGATGAAATAGTGAGAAGTGATCAAAATCGAAGAGAGGAAGGTTTCATGTGAGGAATGAAAGATGCAGGAGGGATGGTATGTGAAAAGGAGTGATGAAATGTATAAAGGGGACAACTTCGAGAACTTTGTGAGAGAAGGTTAGATGTTTGAACTGGATCCTCTGGGTAACTGGCAGCCAGAGGATGGGCTGGCAAAATGGGAGCAGGAGTAAAGGCGTATGAGGTAAGAAAACATTCAATAGGAATTGGAGAAGCATCAGTTTTTTTTTTTGTTTTTTTTTGGCAAGTTAGAAAGCAGAATGTTGAAGTAGTCAAGAGGGGCATGAATAGGTCAAACACAAATATTTTAGTAACCTCTGAGTGAGGAAGAGTTGTATTTGGAAAATATATTTAAGGGCAAGGTTGCAAGAAGTAGTTAATTAGATAATGTGAGGCTTAAAGTCACTGGGAGTAAAAAACAAACAAAAAAAAAACACAGATACTTACCTAAGGAGAGGGAAGGTTCGAGGTCCTATAGCGCCTTCCCTCTCCTCTCCCGGTCCCCGTTCCAGTATTCAACCAATTTGGTCAAATACTGCTGTCTTGGCCGCCGAAGGGAGGCCTTAAAAGTCTTCAGGAGCCCAAGTGCTCCTGAAGACGG
The DNA here is from genome assembly GCF_040937935.1 of Hyperolius riggenbachi. Lineage (NCBI taxonomy): Eukaryota > Metazoa > Chordata > Amphibia > Anura > Hyperoliidae > Hyperolius > Hyperolius riggenbachi. Next base: position 175,896,635 of record NC_090654.1, on the reverse strand, counting down.
GCCGCTCCATACTGCACACGCGCGAAGGCCCTCTCTCATGCACTGGGGGGTGCGCAGTATGGAGCCACCTTTCTTCGGCAGGACTTTGTTCCCGAAGACTTACGAAGTCCCCCACGATGGAGGATTCAAACGGGGAAGCTAGTGCTGCACCAAGGGCAAAGGGAGAGGAGAGGGAAGGCTCTAAGTATCTGGATTTTTATGTTTTAATTACGCCCAAAGAAAGTTCGACGTCCAGACAGTTGCAAAAGGAGTTGGGATTGTTGAGGTGCTCTCTATACTTTGGCTCAGTTTAAACTGTGCTGCACGGTGGCATATCTAAATAGTAGAAATACGCTGTGTCGCTTGGGAGGTCTGTTGCAGTGTCTATTGTACTGGGGAGTGGATGTGTGCCATTCTATTGATGAATGGCAGCACATCTGCTGTCAGAAAACAAATCATGCAGGTTGGAATTGCACGTAGTGAAAACAAAAAAGGTGAATGCAGGTCCATGTCTGTAGATCTGCTGACATTCATTCTGGGAAGCAGTGAGGCAGCAGATCTAGTGTGAGCATAGCCTTATTCTGACTACTGGGAAAGAAATGTAAATAATTATTTCCATCGTGCTAGTTTTAATCATATTGAGTTTGTGAAATGGACATGACAAGAATACAAAAACAGCAGAGAAAGTCAGTAATTGTATATACCGTTATATTTCCAATGCTGCTGCGCTTACAATCCTCTCAGGTGTCTGACGATACAACATGTAAAAAAAGAAGAGATACACAAACATAGGGTGTACCGTAAAGATAGAACACCCTTTTTGCCATCCACACACTCCCAGAAATGGTGTAAGTGCCCAGCCACAAACAGAGATCGCAACCGCAGCTCCCTACGGAGTGGCCGCTTACCCTCAACTTGCTTTCAAGCGTAGTCTCTGGCAGCCATTGCCCTCACAAAACAGATCCTGAGACCAGTATAAAAAGTATACATAGCGTAATCCTATTTATTGAACACTTAAAATCCCTGCTATAAAATCTACTTACACTGTAGCTACTTGTAAATGAGCGTATCATATCATACTCCACCGCAACATCAGCACGTCCGCCGGTCCAGTATAGGAGACAGTCTTCGCTCCGTAGCATGTGTACGTCCAAGCTCCGCTTGGACGCACACACGTACACACGCTATGGAGCGAGGACTGTCTCCTATACCGGGCCGGCGGACATGCTGATGTTGCGGTGGAGTATGATATGCTCATTTACAAGTAGCTACAGTGTAAGTAGATTTTATAGCAGGGATTTTAAGTGTTCAATAAATAGGATTACGCTATGTATACTTTTTATACTGGTCTCAGGATCTGTTTTGTGAGGGCAATGGCTGCCAGAGACTACGCTTGAAAGCAAGTTGAGGGTAAGCGGCCACTCCGTAGGGAGCTGTGGTTGCGATCTCTGTTTGTGGCTGGGCACTTACACCATTTCTGGGAGTGTGTGGAGTGGCACAAAGGGTGTTCTATCTTTATGGTACACCCTATGTTTGTGTATCTCTTCTTTTTTTTACATGTTGTATCGTCAGACACCTGAGAGGATTGTAAGTGCAGCAGCATTGGAAATATAACGGTTTATCTGCCTACACAGTGGACACTGCTTGCAGCTTTGGCCATTAGCAAGTACTGTACCAATATTGGGTGCAGCGATATCATACTGATTATCAGTAATTGTATATAAAGGAGTCGGAGAAGCTAGGAGATCAAGCATCTACAAACTACATTGAAAATCAGGAGTTACAAGAGAGAAGTCAAGGGGTCCAAGAACAAGCTTGTGATGCACCAACAGAAAGTGAGGAGTAAAAGCAAACCTGTAATGGGCGACGGCGGTATAAAAGATACTTACCTGTAGTTGGAAGCCTCTAGGTGGTTCTCCTCAAGCCCCTCGTTCTAGTGCAGTGCTTCTCTTCTGGTGATGCTACTGGTCATGGACGTGCACATGAATTATGCTGCTCATGCACAGTTATTTCCCTCCGTGGACAAGTGCTTTGCGTCAACTGGGCATGTGCGGACCTTATTCATGCATACCCAGTCAAGATGCACTTGGTACATGGTGGAGGAAAAACAAGAAACTTATTTAACAAGCTTTTCCAAAATAGGATTACAGGGACCCTGTTCTGGAACAGTAGGGCTTCATGTGGGTCTGGGAAGCCTCTGAACGACCAGGGCCTTTTGGATTTCTGAGTTAAGCAACTATTTCCTTTCAGGTACGCTTTAATAATACATAAGAGACTATGAAGGAATGTCCAGACAGGTAAGAGGAAATCCAAGAATGCATCAGGCTCTTGATGCCTAGTGATGAGAAAGTCTGGAGATACAGAAAATGATTGACAGTCACAGGCAAAGGAGAGGTCGTGGAGTATGACAAACTGGCCTTAGGATTTTTCTATCTGGAGGTCATTAGTAACCGAAGGACTTTTTATTGGAATAGTAGGGGCATAAACCAGAAAGAAGGGGAGTCAAATATAGAGTTAGTACGGAGATGGGCAGTTCACCATTTTAAAAGCAAAGTGGAAAAGCAAAACAGGGCTCTAGCTAGGTAACACTGAGGTCAAAACACAACAATGACACACAAGATTGGAAATGAGAGAGTTAAGTTACCCCAAACATCTAGCGATTTTGGCAGCGATCGACCAATAGACAGATCTCATTCTGACAGAACCGGATCAGAGAGAGATCTGTTGGTCGCCATAAACTGCAGGCCGATTCCTGATCAATTTCAGCATGAAAACTTCCATGAATCCATCTCGTGATGCTGCCTCACTGCCCCCGGCTGCATTCCCCCATATGTAGATGTAACCCCTCCCCCCATTACTTTACATGACCGGTGTGTCCGCACTCCTCTTCCATGCCCCACGTGGTTCCCGGGAACCACGCGGGGCGCAAATCCGGAAGAGTGTGGACACTTGGGGTGCGAATCCAGAAGAGGAGTGTGGACACAATGGCGGACTACAGACAGGTAGAGTATCTGTGGGGTAAATCTACATTTGGGCAGATGTAGCTGGGGGTTTCTGTTGCGTTCGCGATTACTGTACACCATTACGGTTTCACACCCAATCGAGCATGTCGGCCCGAGATTTTCCAGCATGTTTGATCGATGCATGCAACCAATTTCAGCCCAAAATTGGTTGCATAGTCAACTAGGCATGCTTTTGGCAGCACCGATTTTTTATAATTATTGAATAGCATGGTCGATCGGCCGCCAAATCTACAGATGTATGGCCACCTTAAGACTGTAAATAAAGACTGACTCAGCATGATGTGCTCAATGTCCACTCACTTTTGAAAGGGCCTGGAGCTGGTTCCCCATAACCTCCAATCGTGATAGAAGTCGGTCCTCATCTATTAAAGCCTAGGATGCAAAAAATATGTAATTAACTATATGTATGTATTGAGAGTACATATAACTATTGTCCTGCTTCATGTTATGCAAAACAAAGTATACAAATAGAAGTATTTTTTTTTTGTACAGTGTAAACCGACCCTAAGGCTGCTCATTCGCATTCTAAGTATCCTGAAGGAAATATAGGCATATTTTAATTCAGGCACACTGATTAAATCGTCATTTTAGATCACTGTATCTTTGAGTTCAAGTCATTAATCCAAGATTTAAAATGTAACTTCAGTCACAGAACTGGGCAGTACAGTTTTCAACATATCCAGGTAGAGACTGAACAAAACAACATTATAAAAACCGCTTTCATGAATTTCCCTGCCGTTTGACAAACTTTTCTGTACCAGTATCTGTTAAATAGCTAAAGCCAGATAAATGATCCTTTAGATTCCTTCATGTGAATGATAAAAAGGTAGGTGGCCATGGGAATCAACCCCATGTGGAATTTATGGAAGGGGTTTATGTGAAGGGAAGGGGGGTTTTATGCCCCAAATCTAGTAGTATGCAATATACCAAGGTACTGTCATATTGCAGAAAAGTTTTAGTTATTTCAAAAAACATGCAATTTGAGGAAGGAGGGGTAGGTTAATAAATATAAACATGTTGGAGAACAGAAGCTTTAACACAGATAAAGGCTCAGGAAAGTGCAAGGCATTATACAATGAGGGCTTTATCATTGATGGTTCCAATAAATGTTTAGTGTGTTACTTTTAGCAATAGAATCAATTCAGGGCACAGGGCAAAAATCGTCAGCAGGTCAGCGAAGGCTGTACAAAAAAAAAACTGCCTCCCCTGGTAGCTGTGGGTTACTTTACAGTCATGCAAATGCACCATAGTTTTAAAAGTGTATACACATATTCAATTCCTGTCCCCCAGAATGATCAGTATTCCACCCTCCAGGCAAAAGTTTGGGACCCAATACTGTACTGATGTGTCGCTAGCCTAGATAATCTGTAAGAAAAATCTGTTAGAAAATGAAAAAAAAAGAGCCCCTGAGGAGGTACTTACCTCAGGAGGAAAGCCTCTGGATCCTAATACGGCTTCACCCTTCCTCCTGTGCAGCATCGATCCAGCCAACAAGCTTATTGGCGGATTTTCAGGAGGAGCCAGCACTGGATCAGGTATACTGCAGAGGACGTCTGAAGTCTCATAAGGATCCAGAGGCTTCCCCCTCCCAAGGGAAGTAACCCATAGGGGCACTTTTTTGTTTTTTTTATGAGTTTTTCCTACCAATTCTCTTTAGGCCAGAAACCCACTAGGAGTAATTTTCTGAGCGCTTTGCGATTTGAAAACTCTTGCTAATGTAATGCTATGGGTGTGATCAGATTTCATAAAAATCCCCCATAGCATTGCATTAGCAAGAGCTTTTTCAAATCACTAGCGATTAGAAATCGCTCCTAGTGGGTATCTGGCCTTAAAGTGAACCTTAAGTGTCCCAAAAAAAATGAGTTTTACTCACCTGGGGCTTACCTCAGCCCCCTGCAGCTGATCGGTGCCCACGACGAGTCGCTCTGATGCTCCGGGTCCCGCTGGCGGCCACTTCCGGTTTCGCCGTCAGGACCCGTCAGGCTGGGGAACGCGGCTGATACTACGCGTTCCCAGCCAAAATAGCACCCCTATGCGGCCATATGTCCGCATACGGGTGCCTATGCGGATATATGGCCGCATAGGGGTGCTATTTTGGCTGGGAACGCGTAGTATCAGCCGCGTTCCCCAGCCTGACGGGTCCTGACGGCGAAACCGGAAGTGGCCGCCAGCGGGACCCGGAGCATCAGAGCGACTCGTCGTGGGCACCGATCAGCTGCAGGGGGCTGAGGTAAGCCCCAGGTGAGTAAAACTCATTTTTTTGGGGACACTTAAGGTACACTTTAAGCATGCATATCAAGTACTCTGGCTGAAGTCAGACTGGATTCGCTGCATGCTTGTTTCAGGTGTGTGATTTAGCCACTGCTGTAGCCAAAGACATCAGCAGGACTGCCAGGCATAATGGGGTTTATGAACCATTAAGTAAAAAACACAAACCAAAAACCTAACAGTCTGGTAAAAAACAAACAAAACAAAACTGGTGAGATCTTGAAATCTAAAGGATATAAAATAAAATAAAATCAAACCAAGGAAGCAAGACTCACTGCTGCTGTTGGTCCATCATTTGCAGTCTCATCTGAAGTAATCGTGGTTCTTTGACACTATTAAGCATCATACACACGGTACAATTTTCCATCAGATTGACTGGTGATCTGATAAGAAATTGCATTGTGTGTAGACTGTCAAATTGTTTCTGATTGATTTTTGCATTGATAAGTTCCCAAAATTGACTGCAAAATCGATCGGAATCTGATCGGAAATGATCTCCTTTGATCTGACGCCGGAAAATTGTACAGTGTGTACCCAGGTTTATACTGCTAATAAACTGTTTCCATACTAATAATGTCTCTTCTCAGTTTGTAAATTAACCCTTGCTTACTCTCCTTTAATGTATTTTTATGGAGTTTAGTCTCCTTGTGTCACACATGGCTCCTTCAATCATGGCAAATATTTACATTTTATCTGTTAATTAAGGCCCATACACACTTCGGACTTTTGCGGACGGGTCGTTTGAACATCCCGTCGTTCAGTCGTCCGCACGCCAAATCGGGCGTGTGTACAGACTGTCATTCAAAGTGATAAGACTGGTCTTGATCAAAATCAGTCTTATCACCCAAACGACAGTCTGTACACACGCTCGAATTGGCGTGCGGACGACTGAACGACGGGACGTTCAAACGACCCGTCGTTTGCAAAAGTCCGACGTGTGTATGGGCCTTTAGTCTGATGTTCTTACAGTGATTTATGCGATCTGTTTATGCAATTCCCAAAGGGACGTGTGTTTTGCAAATCATTCCAGTTTTGATTTGTCTGTTTACACAACACGATACCAGAAGGCTTGGGGATAATCCAGGTTACAATAAGACAAGCATAGGCATTAGGACTCCCTCACATTGCTCTCAGTTTTAATGCACATCCAAAAAACATTAGAACAAGGCCCATGTTAATGAATGGGCTACTTCGCATCTGTGAATGGGCTCATTCAAATGGGCTCATTCGCTCCTGACCGCTCTTCTACAAATACCAAACAAATTTCTGTATCCATTCCTCAGGTGGATGCATGCGAATGCTTATCATGTGTGTAGAGAATACACTTGTGGACATACCAGTAGAGTGTAGTCACTATGGACACGTATATGCTTCTTGGATAGTAGTGGTGTTTGCCTTGCTTCCCTCCCATTACATCTAATCTCTTTCTTATTCTGAGAGAATTAAAATTGACTTTAATGCCTAGTACACACACCATACAATTTTCTGTTAGATAGATTTTTCAGTTATGCTGGGTACACACCATGAGATTTTATGGTCGATTTACTGTCAAATTGATTATTTCCAACATGTTCGATTTGCTTCCTGATCAATTTACTAGCATTTTCCAATCGATTACTGTTAACTTCAATAGGAAATCGATTGGAAAATGATCGGAAATCGATCGGAAAGCAAATTGGACATGTTGGAAATAATCGATCTGACAGTAAAATCGACCATAAAATCTCATAGTGTGTACCCAGCATTAGATTTTCTGCATTAGATTATTTTCTGAAGAGACTGGTCATTATCTCTGGTGCATGGTCTTCTGGTTATCTCCTGCTGAGTAGAACAATGCCTAATTGCTAGGCAGGTAGATGGTTTGATAGATAATTTCCAACATGTTGGAAATTATCTATCTGGAAGGTAAATCTAATGCTGGGATTACACCATACAATTTTCTGTTAGATTTTTCTGTGATGCTGGGCATACATATATGCAATTCCACGCCGGATCGAACCGCTGGCTCGATGCCGGCGCGTCCCAGCATGCGCCCGGATCGATTCCCGCTCGTTCCCGCAGGCGCTTCCTTATCTTCCGCTCGATTCTGTCCATTGTCCACCTGCGGGGATCGAGCGGCAAATCGATCCGCGCAGTGATCGGACCTGTCGGAATTTATCAATCGAGCCATCAGCGGCTCGATTGATAAGGAAAAACTGTCCGTGTATGCCTAGCATTATGCTGGGCATACACAGGTCGATCCGGCGGCCAATTAGCCGCCGGATTGACCCCAGCCGCGCCCCCGCTCGTCTGCACGGATTGATTACCACTCGAGCAGCTTGATCAGACCAGCTGAATATTATCAGCTGGCCGAATCAGCTGCTCGTTACACGGTACAGAAACGTACCGTGTATCCCCAGCATTAAATTCTCTAAATTCATGTTGGAAATGTATCTATCTTACCATCTATCTGCCGAGCAATTAGGCATCAGCGGCTCGATTGATAACAGCGCACCTCGCCGTGTATGCCCAGCATAACAGAAAATGGTAAAGTGTAATCCCAGCATGAAGGTGTGTACACACACATACACACTACATCCGGCAACGCCGGGTCCGTCAAACCCTCCCGCTGGGCGGACGTTCAGCCGACAGTAGGGCGTGTGTACGCGCTGCCTTATCAGTCCGCCGACAGCGCGTACACACGCACTACTGTCGGCTGAACGACCGCCCAGCGGGAGGGTCTGATGGACCTGTCGTTGCCGAATGTAGTGTGTGTGTGTGTGTGTGTGTGTACGCACCTTTACAGAAAATCGAAAAGAAAATTGTATGGCGTGTACCTAGCATAACTAAGGAGAATGTGCCCTGTAGTTCTTTGGATCTTATTTTATGGGTGAGTAGTTGCTGCACTTTTGAATCATTTTGCCGCCTTGAGATTCTTCCCTCTTCCAAGCCTTTTACTTTTGGAAACAACCTTTAAAAACACTTTCTTGCTAACCGTTTTAGACATATTTTAACAGCCTGGTTAGATTTTTTTTTTTGGAAGGACAAGGAGCTCAATTGTTATTTAAAGGACATGTAAATGTTGATTTTTTTTTTCTGCCACCATTCGTTCCTACAGGCTGTGCTTAACCTGAACTTGGACAGAACCAACACAAAAACGAAAGCTAAAAGAGCCTGCATCACCAACACCTTCCTGATAGAGATTGTAAATGTGATGCTAATAATATTGAGTTGATGCAAACTGTATGTTGATCTTCTGCAGCATGGAATTTGGTCAATCAAAACCACCAGCTACTGCATTTTAGAATGCAAATATGTGCAGCTTGGAATTTTCCCAAATTAAATTTGGTATCAACTTAAAATTATTAGAATCTCATTGACCAGCAGTACTTCTTGTTATCCATCACGGTGCACATACTCTCCTGGTTTCCTGAAGTCCGTCAGCTCTCTTGTTCCTAGCAGTGACATATAATGAGGATAGAGGCCAGCTGTGATCTCAGTGGGGTATCAAAGTTAGCTTCCTCTCTCTGCATCACCACAAGAGGTGAGCCTACGGTCTCCAGCCAATATGGAGGGGCGGGATGCAATGTACTTGCATAGTGACTGACAGCTAGAGATCTATGAAATGCTAATTTCGGTTTACATGTAGCTTGGAACTGGACCAAATGCACTTCCTACTGATTTTAATTGGCTCAATTCCAAGTTTCCACAATTTGCATTTAATGTGGATACACACTAGAATTCTAAGCATCTCATATCTACTGACAGCCATTGGAGAGGAAGCCAGTCACTATGGTGCTGCAGTAAGTACAGCTTCGCCAAGGACTTCTCAATTTGAAAGTTTATTTCATGACTGCCTTCAGAACTCGCTTTATTCAATTTTGTGTTGAGTTGGGCTTGAACTAGGGCTTTAAAGGGAATGTGGAGTGCGGAAGATATGGAGGCTGACATATTTAATTATAAACAATACTTGCCTGGCTGTCCTGCCAATCCACTGCCTCTAACACTTAAACCGTAGACCCTGAACAAGCATGCAGAGCAGATGCTCATGCTTCTGATAGAAACTGGCAAGATTAGGTACATGCTTGTTTCAGGTGTATGGTTCAGACACTTGATGCCAGAATAACCAGGACTGCCAGGCAACTGGTATTGTTTAAAAGGAAATAAATATGGCAGCCTCCATATCCTTCTCACTTCAGGTTTCCTCCAACTATATTGGGGGCTCATTAACTTACATGATCTAATATTAAACTAAAGAACGATACCAATTTTCCACTTCAAGCCCGATTTCTTCTTAGAAAGGAATTGTTTTTCTACATTTTATAACTGTACTGTTGGTTAGAGATGGTGACTGCTAGATACCATTGTTGAATTTACTAAAAACAAGGAGCAGAGATAACTCACTTGGGATTACAATGTTGGCGTTCGTGTTTCTCAAGCTTCAGGCTTCCTTTAAAGGCTAGATGAACTTTAGCAGAAAAGTTATAGAACATATCCCTACACAAGACACTCTGTAACTGAAAGGAATGTAGTTAAATGTCCTTCAACTATAATCTGCAGCTGCTAGAACGTTCTAGTAAATGTTGCAGGAAATCACGGCAGCAGCATAGTTTGGTGAAAAATACTTTTCAGAACTCACATCTTTCTTTTTGCATTGGTTCAGAGCTCACATCTTTCTTTTTGCATTGGTTCAGAGGTCTTCAACAGGCAAGAAATAATATTTCACACATATACTTCCAGCCGTTCTTTCTCTACTTTCACTGCAATTACTTTTTCATTACCCAGGGATGGGTCAGGCACACCCATGGTAATGGATATAAATCAGCTGGACTAATAACTCCTACATCAATAGCTGTAACATGAGGAAGCTACTGGCAAGCAAGTGTGCACATATACACAAGCCTGCCAGAGGACCAGTGTGTGTATGTATAAGGCTGCTTTCACAGTAAGATGTTACAGGCGCACGTAGTGCAGCCTGTAACGCAGCCCACCGCACAGCAATGAAAAATCAATGGGCTGTTCACAGTGCCCATGTTGCGTTACATTGTAACGCAGCACGTTTAAAGAAAGTGCTGCATGCTATACGTTATACGCGGCTAGGCCGCCTTAGACTGTTTGCACATGCACAGTAATGTTGGAGGAGGAGGTCTCCCCTCCTCCTTCGCAGCCAGCCACATGGCTAATTAATATTCACTGCACTGAGTGACGTGCAGTGTTTACTTCCTGGAGCGGCCGCTCTGTGCGGCGATTGGCTGACGGGACCACGTGATGCGGATCACGTGGTCTCAGCATCTCACAGCACAAAAAAGGCGCACCAAGAGCTGCATAACGCAGCTCTAGGTAGCGTTCTCCTCACACACCACCAGGGGTTGCGTTAGGGGCACGTTATGCGACCTATAACATCCCCTAAAACGCAACATCCTGGTGGGAAAGAGGCCTAAATGTGTGTATGGGTAGAGTACAAACACAAGCCTGCCAGAGTGTGCCACTTTACGAAATAAACTAAGAGCCATTTCCTCGAAAATTATTCTGAAGTGTGCAACAAATAGGCAGCTGCTCATATGCAAAAATGAACGAACTATTATCCACCCAACATTAAAGCAGTCTTATCCACAATAAGCAAAAATCCATCATCCCCCCGACCACTGTTGGGGCTTATCAAATAAAACAATTTATTAAATAAGATGGGGAAAAATAGGTTTTCACTGTGTGATACCTGCCAACTAGTATCTGAAGCTTCCTGTGTATTGGCTAATAGCCTCTGAAGAGTGGCCAACTTCTGTTCCAACATCTGTTCCCGATGTAAGGCCTCCTGCAAAAGCACAAAGACACAGGAATCATCAAGACATCTATCATCTTCTGTACGGACACTGTGTGAATGGACAGTTATTAAAGGAGAACAAGTAGAGCAACAAGTTTAAAGGGGGAACCTAAAGATTTTCTTGATGCTTCTAAAAGCACCGACTAGCAAAGATATCTTAACAGAAACCTACTTGCTTACATATTAATCTGGTATTTTAACTGAGCAACTGTAGTTCAGTAAGTGCTTATGAAACTAAGGAAAATCCTGGGAATACCCATGAGGACACCAAAACCTGTCAGTGAGAGATCTGAGAGCAGAGCTGCAGCATGTGACATGTCGGCTGTAAGAGGCTGGAGGAAGCACCGGGTAAGTAAAATGGGTTTTTTTTTTCCCAAGAGCTCAGACCATTCCTTAAAGGAGGATCATGGGCAGAAACAGAGGACAGTGTGGGATGCCTCTGGAGGATCCAGAAGCTTCCCTCTCTTTGGTAAGTAAGGAGGTTAAAGGACTACTGACCCAAGAGGGATATAGAAGATGCCATATGTATTTCCTTTAAAACATTACCAGTTTATGCTAGTCCAAGGCTTCATAACCATGGCATTCAAGCAGGCATTGTGGATCGACCCCTCTCACATAGAACGGCAGCCAAAATCTTAAAGAAGGGTTTTATCTTGGATATGTATTATATACTCTGGTACGACCAATCAGATGAAGTTACATGTCTTATGTCCAAATGGTAGGAGAGGCTGCCCCCCCCCCCCCCCCATCGCCACTTTGCCTCCTCCTCTGTTCCCTGTCCTCTCCTTGACCTCTGCCTCCTGGGCCCCCTCCAGCGGCTGCCTCCTGGGCCCCCTCCAGCGGCTGATACTTTGCACCGCTTATCAGCAGTGACAGACGGTGATCAAAAAGCGAGCATTGCCTAGTAACGCCAGCCACATACAGGAAGTAAACATATGTCTTTCTGTATGTGGCTGGCTTAACTGGGCACTGCATCGCTGCTTGCTTGCCGCCTGTCACTGCTGATATGCAGTGCAAAGTATAAACCGCCGGGTGGGGGGACGGATAGCAGGAAGGGGACTGTGAGGCAGCAGGGACCATAAGGCATGTGAGGGGAGGTGGTTGCGCTACCTATTCTTGGCTGTACCTATTCCTAGCTATCTATACTGGCTGTACCCATACCTGGCTACAACCTATTCCTGGCTATCTATACTTGCTATACCTTATACCTGGCTACCTATTACTGGCTATCTATACTGGCTGTGCCTATACCTGGCTACACCTATTCCCGGCCACCTATACCGGTTCAACCTATTCCGTGGCGCGCTTAGCATGCCACACTCACCTTTGTTTTTTTTTTTTGGGGGGGGGGGGGGTTCTAAAAAGTTACGAAAAACAAAAAATACCAGTTGCATGGGTGTCCTGCTGGTCCTTCATGTATTGGTAGTGTCTAAATCACACTACACACACACACACACACACACACACACACACACACACACACACACACACACACACACACACACAAGTATACAGCAAATACAGTCAAAATTAAGATTTGCATGCTTGTTCGGGGCAGGAGCAGAGGCAGAGAATCAGCAGGACAGCCAAGCAATGTGCAATATTTAAAAGGAAATAAATATGGCAGCCTCCATATCCCTTTCAGGTCAGTTGTCCATCTATAACTCCAAGACTGTGAACTGCAAAGTCAGTCTTTGGCAACAGCACCAATACATGTGAAAATGGATAAGGCAGCATTACAGATTCAATACAATTTGATACAAAAAAACAAGTATTAACGAATTAGGGAACTCAGCACCCATTCTATCACTGGAATTCATCCTGGCTATAGGAGTCGCCATGTTCCCCCCTCCCCTTCTCACCATCCTTATTTTCATTATTTACAGAACTCATAGATGCTATCAACACTTTCCTTCTAGATAAAAGTTGTCCTAATTACCCATTCCCTCTGTTGATTCAAGGTTTTTGTAATGAGTGCAATAAAACAATTACTTAGCTGCCTGAAATCCTTAAGGTGCGTACACACGACATACCGCCGGCAACGACAGGTCCAGCGGACCAACCCGCTGATCGGACGTTCAGCTGACAGTAGCACGTGTGTACACGTTGTCGGCAGACTGATAAGGCTGTTTCTGAACAATCCGCTGTCCGCCCAGTGGGAGGGTCTGGCAGACCAGTCGTTGCCGGCGGTAGTGCATGTGTACGCACCTTTAGCAGCCTGAAATCTCTGGGCCTAGGACTGACTGGCAGGCCTGCAAAAGTAGTCAAACAACACATTAAGGGGTTCTCCAGGGGGTTTGAAAATAAAATCTGACACTTACCTGGGGCTTCTATCAGCCCCCTGTAGCTGTAATGTCCCACGCCGTCCTCCTCCGATCCGCCGTTCCCCACCGACTGTGGGCAATTATTCGTCTAACAAGACGAATAATGCGCGCTCCTGTTTGCATCATCGGAGGCGCAGTACGAAGTTTTCTATGACGCGCGGCCATGGCCGCAGTTGGATGGGATTCCGCGCTAGACTGGGGCCGGTGGCGAGAAACGGAGGATTGGAGGAGGACAGCGCGGGACATTACAGCTACAGGGGGCTGATAGATGTCAGATTTTACTTTCAAACCCCACTGGAGAATCCCTTTAAGTGCTAAACTTTAACTGTAAAATAAAAGGTAAAATGGGAGTTTATTTTAATAATGAGACATTGTTGGCATGCATTTTTCAAGTGCTATTGAGATTCCCTTGGTGCTTAAAATGGTGCTCTGTTCACTTGATCTAATATTGTGTCTTGCAAGATGGTGCTCCAGGAACAAATTAAAAATAAGAGACCTCCTGATTCCCCTAAAAGTGTACTAGTGTAAAGTTTACTAATAGACCAGCTATACTCAGCCAAGTCATGTGCAGAGATATAATCCAAAGCTTTAAATATATTAAGACTAATTTCTGGGAGTGAAAACTATAAAATATACTTAAAAAACAAGCATTCATTGTGGGCTGCTTTGAGTAGATGACAAGATAAATAAATGTTAAAAGAAAAGAAAATGGATACAATATTACTTTCAAAAGGCAAAGCCCTATGTAGGTGCGTCACTGGTGGAGTGATCTTGTGTACATCATGAGTAAGCTTACCATTCCTTATCATATTTGCCTTGTACAATACTGAAGGTGATTGAACCCTCCCTTAGTACTAAATGATTTCTCAACAAACAGGACTATTCTTATGGTATTTAAATACAAGAAATGTAAAATGTTAAAACGTTACAGCAGCAAAGTACAATCAGCTATTTACATGTGGCCATTAACTGCATATGTTAACCTGTGTCAGGCCTGGAACCCACTAGTAGCGCTTTCCTAAGCATTTGTGATTTGTAAAGCGCTTGTTAATGTAATGCTATGTTTTGTTTTTGTTTTGTTTTTTAGAAACCCACATCCCTCAAGTGGGATCACACACAGCATTACATTAGCAAGAGCTTTTCAAATCACAAGCGCTTAGAAAAGCGCTACTAGTGGGTTCCAGGCCTTAAAAGGCATTTTACGTACAAATCCTGTTGATCTCCATGTAGATAGTTCACAACTATGCGAGTTGGTCAAGCTGATTAGTGAGTGTAGGAGTAGATGCTCCTAGTCAGCTTTAGGCCCATGGCCCACCACGAGTGGTGTCCGATTTTAGAAACTGCTCATGATTTCCAAATTTAAGTACACTGATTTTAAATGAGATTCCTGAAGCAATTGTCATTTGACCCTGCAGCCACTGAATGTGATTGCCATGGGATAGCTTCAAGAAATGTAGCAATTTGCAATCACAACACTGCAGTGGATTCCACTGTTACAGCAATTTTCTGCCAGCAATCAAAAAGCGCTTTATTGAGCCCTGGCCCTTAGGCAGTGTTAATCATTTTGATTAAACTTGCCAGGTGTGTGGCACTCCACCAATAATGTCTGATTTCAAGGGCAAAACTGGCAGCTAGGACTGGTGTAGTATGTCAAATGAGAAGTACAATGGCTGATCTGCACTGTACTCAACAGTACAAAATCTTTCATTTCTAGCTTACTAACCCCTGCACTTCCTGATCAGATAAGGGATTGTGTAGATGGGTTTATTTATTATTATTATTATTGATTTGTAAAGCGCCAACATATTCCATGGCACTGTACAAAGAAAAACAAACAAGGGGTACATAATACAGACAATGGTATACATTTAATATGGACACCAGTATGGTATTTGGCATCTAAGTAGTATTTAAAATGCTTAATTTGCAGTTGAGAAGGCACTTCATGATAGCCACCAACAGGATACTGTAGGAAACTGGAGAAGCTCATCAATCATGGGGTCAAAGGATAGGCTGCATTTACTAAACATAGCATGCAATGCATGTCTGATAAACTGCAGGTTAGATCCAATTTGAATATTAATACTCTCTATATAAAAGATTTATTTAATTGGATACAATACGGACACTCCTGATATGGTTAAGACATACTTCCACTTTACCCCTGCAACCCAAAACTTTGCAGCAGCTCCCATCTCCTGCCTTTGGAGAATCTTTAGCTGAATTGGATTGTAGGTATGTAGGCAATGGCTGCTCTCAGTATTAGTGGCTGTTGTGCATTTTACAATTGTAGTGTGACCTGGGGAGAACTGTGAGTTTGGAATGGAAGACATGACTTTGGTATAAAATCTGATAGGATAACTATAGTCAATAAGGAGTTGGAAAACCGATGTATGCTTTAATGCAGAAATCAGAGGTTGTCTAATAACAGAGATCAATTACATTTGCAACACTTTTAAAGGTAGAGTTAACACAATATGTCCTCACTGTCAGTAACTAGGTAATTGCTGCTGTAGTAATTAACTGGAAAGGAAACATAGCAAAACACATTTTTTTGTTTTTACCTGTAGATACTGAGAAAGTTGGAACAGTTCCTGAGAGTACATACTGGGAGTGTGAGCAGCAACCTGCATTGAAAAAATATGAAACAAAGGACAACAGTCAATATATAGGGCATTCTTTATTATTCATGTATACTTGGGATGCAATGTCCAGCACACAGGCTCTCAAACAGTGACAGGAAAACTCAATTTCACTTCTTTACCCAAAACCAAGCTCCAGACAAACTTTTAGTTTTGGCAGAGCAGAGAGTGATTAAAAACTAAAAGAAAAGGAGCGCTCTGTTGGTGCATTAACCTTTTAATCAATAAAATTGCTTTAAAGTCACACTTATGTGACACCATACACAAGTTAAACGGTAGTTAAATCCAGGGCTGTGGAGTTGGAGTCTGAGTCGAGGAGTCTGAGCTATTTTGGGTACCTGCAGTAGGAGTTCGAGTTGGAGTCTGTGGTTTCATAAATTTAGGAGTCGAATGATTGTACCAAATCCTTAGTTCTGGTACGTATTAGACTAAGCAGTCAGAGTCGAGGAGTAGGAGCCATTTTGGGTACCTGGAGTCGGGGGGTTTCAAGAACCATGGAGTCTGGTGATTTTTGTACCGAATCCACAGCCCTGGTAAATTCAATTGTCAGGCCTGCCGGCGGGTCCCTTCTCAACCTGAGCTTGGCCAGAGCTGCAGAAGCTGTGGTGGCGTGAAGGGACATGCTGTGGGCGTGGCCGTGCGACATCAATGCCGCCTAACATCACTACATGTTTCGCCACTAAACCGGACGAAGGTGCTTTTCTTTTCGTTTCTGACTTGGGATACGGACACCACCCAGTATTTGGAGCAGCACTGACCATTCAAAGAGCCATTACTACAGCTAATGCAGTGCAGGGATCTTTGTTCTTGTACTTTTTCAGTGAGTGATTAAAATCTGTGCTAGTTTTTTCTTTACTATGGTCTATGTCATATTAAGAGAGAACTTCACTCTCTTCCTGTTCTTGCCACATAAAGGGAATGGAAGCACAGGCGTGACATTGGTAAATCCTGACAAAGGCCTCAATTCACTAAGATTATCTCCTGTCTTTAATAACTCTTCTAGAGTTGTTACCATGGTGATAAGGCATGTAGTATTCAGGAAACATTTTACCTCAGGCAAACCTAAAGTTAACTCTTCTGTCTTTAAGTTAATTCTCCAATCCTTAAAATAACTCCAGAGTTAAAGACAAGCTGTTAATTAACTGCATGTGAAATTAACTACAGAGGAGGTAACAACTACAGAGGAGGTAACTTAACTACAGAGGAGGTAACGTAAGGAATAAAGCGATAAGATAACTCTCTCACTGTGTGGAGGTAAGTTTTCTCTTGCCTTATTATCTCCAGCATGATCTTAGTGAATTGAGGCCAAAGACTCTACCTGTTAACCAGTCTACTAAAAAATTTACTTCATCATGGGCTCTGTCCCAGTTGCAAACCCTTTAGGGTATGTTTACACTAGAAGCATGCTAATTTGCATGCTATTTTATGGAAGTGTAATTACATGTATTTTTTTTACATGCAAAATTTGCAGGCATAATGGCTAATGCGCAAAAATACAAAGGAGAAAACGCACACAAAAAGCGTCTGAAGAATTGTAGCACTGCCAAACAAATTTTTTTTCTGCATGAAAATTCTGAATATAATGGAAACAGGGCCATTCAAATAGATTGCTATGCGAATCAGTGAGCAGAAAATGCACATGAATTTGCATCTTATGGAAATGGACTCTTATCCCCTTCATGTTTTGACTATTAACTTTTGAATTGTTAATGCTGCACTGGAGAACGCACATGTATACCCCACCCATATTTGACTTCTCTTTGCCCGAAGATGACTCTGAGGCAGAGGTTTCATCAGCTCCAACAACAGCTGCCCTGTGAACTGCCTGAACGCCAGCCAATAACAGCAGCTCCTGTGGAAATAATTTCTCAAAACGCAGAGCGTACAAGCAAAGTAACTGGAAGAAGATTCAAGTTTTGATCTCTGCAATCTGAAAAATAACTTCTAAACACTAAACAGTATTTTAAACTACTGGCTTGGGGGTCCACATGAACTCTAAAAAGGTTACACCGTAGGTAGGAGAGGTTAGGATAGCCATCAGGCTTTTGTTGCTGTCTTGGTTACCATTGTGCAAACTTACTGATCTAACCTCATTGGCAAACCAAGGAGGGGATGCCAGTGAGCTTTAAAAACAAAAAAACACATTTCTGCATCTGTCTTTACTGGAGAGGTTTTCCCAAGTTCCTGTTTGTGACCTACCATTACGCATTATGTGAAGAGAGACATTCCACATGGAAATAAATTGGCAGGTGGTTATAGTCTTTCAACTATACCTAGTGCTTAAAAATAGATAAAGGTGAATTCCCATCTGAATCGCTATAGGTGATTCGGATGCAGCCTATTAATTCCGAAATAGTGTGCACAAAGTGCGGATAGCATGTGTGCGCGACTCGGCTGCAATGAAAACGGGCCCTCAATCTTGGAAAAAAAAAAAAAAAAGAAACGGGCCCTCACATATGTGAAAATGTATGTGGGCAAATCTAGATGCCATGTTCACAGGTTTAATAACCACTATTCTGATACCCCTACAGTAGTGTTTCTCAAACCTGTCCTCGTGACTCCCCAACAGTGCATGTTTTGCAGACAGCCTCACTTATGCACAGGTGGGGTAATTAGTGTCTCAGCTAGTTGGAATCCATGTAAAAACCTGTCTTCATGACTCCCCAACAGTGCATGTTTTGCAGACAGCCTCACTTATGCACAGGTGGGGTAATTAGTGTCTCACCTGTCCTCGTGACTCCCCAACAGTGCATGTTTTGCAGACAGCCTCACTTATGCACAGGTGGGGTAATTAGTGTCTTAGCTAGTTGGAATCCATGTAAAAACCTGTCCTCGTGACTCCCCAACAGTGCATGTTTTGCAGACAGCCTCACTTATGCACAGGTGGGGTAATTAGTGTCTCAGTTTTCATTGCAGCCCAGGAGGTGGCGCAGCACTATTTTTTTAAATTTTTTAAATGGATTCCAACTAGCTGAGACACTAATTACCCCACCTGTGCATAAGTGAGGCTGTCTGCAAAACATGCACCGTTGGGGAGTCACAAGGACAGGTTTGAGGAACACTGCCCTGCAGTCTTACACTCATTCATGTAACTGCAGCACAAAAAAAATCCGCAGTATACTTCCTACCAAAAAATCCACAGAAATGCATTTTTCCAACAATGAAGACTCATTTATCAGCAGAACTGCAGGCAAGGAGGCAGGAAAAGGGAATCGCTTTCACCAGACAATGGCCTCAATTCACTAAGCTTATCTCCTGTCTTTAATAACTCTTCTAGAGTTGTTACCATGGTGATAAGGAATGTAGCATTCAGGAAACATTTTACCTCAGGCAAACCTAAAGTTAACTCTTCTGTCTTTAAGTTAACTCTTTAATCCTTATCCTCTGGGCGATACAATTATATCGCCCAGGAGGTGGCGCAGCACTATTTTTTTAAATTTTTTATTTTTTAAATCATGTAGCAAGCCCAGGGCTCGCTACATGATAGCCGCAGCACAGCGGCATCCCCCCACCCACTCCGATCGCCTTCAGCGATCAGAGTAAGCAGGAAATCCCGTTCAGAACGGGATTTCCTGCTGGGCTTCCCCCGGTCGCCATGGCGACGGGGCGGGATGACGTCACCGACGTCATGGACGTCGTGACGTCAGAGGGAGTTCCGATCCACCCCTCAGCGCTGCCTGGCACTGATTGGCCTGGTTGCGCAAGGGGTCGGGGAGTGGGGCTGCGCGGCACGGCGGGTAGCGGCGGATCGGCGGCGAGCGGAAGTTACACGCAGCTAGCAAAGTGCTAGCTGCATGTAACAAAAAAAAAATTATGTAAATCGGCCCACCAGGGCCTGAGAAATCCTCCTGCACGATATACCCCGAGCTCAACTCGGGATTATCGCTCAGGAGGTTAAAATAACGCCAGAGTTAAAGACAGGCTGTTCCTTAACTGAGTGTGAAAATAACTACAGAGGAGGTAATGTAAGGAATGAAGAGATAAGATAGCTCTCTTACTGTGTGGAGGTAAGTTTTCTCTTGCCTTATCTCCAGCATGATCTTAGTGAATTGAGGCCAATGTTTCTATTTGGTAAGTTTTCAGCATACACAGAAAATTTATGTTGCACTTTTCTCCAGGTGGGCTCAAAGTGCCAGAGCTGCAGCCACCAGGGCAAACTCTATAGGTAGGAAAAGTATTGGGGAGTCTTGCCCAATGTCTCCTAACTGAATCGGTGCTGCATACTGAACTCTGGTCTCCTGTGCCAGAGGCAGAGCCCTTAACCAGTACACTTTCCAGGCGGTAACCTGTCAGTTACTATACTGAATTCATGGCTGTTGGAAGTGTTGTCATGCAGAACGTATATCAAAGGAAGAAGAGAATCCCCAACACCATCACTGCAGAGTGTCTTCTGAGCTTTTTTTTTTTATCATTTTCCGGTACAGAGTATACTGTGGATTTCATTGTGCTGCTATTAGATAAATGGAATTTGTAGCTTTTTAATACAGTTCCAGCCCAATTTCAGGAAAATAAATGTACTTGGTTCTTATGGAAATGTATTGCTGTCTCTGTCCCTACTACAGTTATACCCTCAGTTTCCAGCCTGTGGAAGGCATTCACCCACTCCCTGTCAGGACAGTGGCGTAGCAATAGGTGGTGTAGAGGTAGCGACTCATCAGCGCCCTTGGGCTGGAGGTGCCCCACTCTCAACCACAGTATTAGCTCAATATTGATCCTGTGCTTGTAATGAAATACTTCTATAGATGCTTTGAGTAGACAATCATTAACACACTGCTTCCAATCCCCTTCTTGCACCTCTGACACTGTGGTTGTCCTTGATTGGTTTTGGTGTGCTATATCAATCATTATGCTTGGGGGGCCACACTGCAAAACTTGCACCGAGGCCCACAGCTTCTTAGCTACACCACTGTGTCAGGACATTAAATTGAGAAGACTCCTAGATGGGGATACAAAAACAAAAAAACAGCAAAAAGTTCAAACCCATTCCACATCAAATTATGTTTCATGGAGATGTGTGGTTTAGGGTATACTAGAGCACCTGAGGAGTTCCAGTCCACAATCTAACAGTGGCTGTTCAACCAGACAGGAACAGAGAAATCATTTCATTCCTAAATGAGGTTCTTATGGGGACAGGTTTATTTCAAACTACTCAAATTCTTACAAAAGCTGATTGTGTAACTGGCCCTCTTTCAAGTGTTATTGTACTTATGACTACAAATAGCTAGAACACCTACAAACTGGGACACTGGGCACGTCTATTGGTTACAGCATGGAAAAATATTAGAGTCTAGAACCAATATCTAGTCCCCAGTATGTGCTGAAATGAGAACTATCTGCACAGAAAGTCAGCTAGGCAGAAGGGCAATTTTCAAGTGTGGAAGGCAAAGAGGCAGAGCTGTGTAGTATGTAGATAAATTCTTCAATTCCAACTCAGTTTCTGCTACTTCCAACTCAGACTCCTCTGTAGGGCTGGTCAGAGAGGTGCAAATCAGTTCAAGTTCATAGAGAATTGTGCAAATTTTAATAGCTTGAAAATGGATCAAGCAAATCTTGCGGTGGTAGCATATGGTTGGTCTATTTTCATTCTGCACAAATTTGCATAAACAATTGCAATATTCTGCATGAACTCTAAGTAATGTTCATCTCATTGACTATCCCTACATGCTCATGTATTTAAAGGTCATCTCATTGGCTCACATTGATCACAGGGTCAGGAGCAGGGCTGTGGAGTCGGTCCAAAAAGCCACCGACTCAGACTCCTCAGTTTAGGATTCCACCGACTCCGACTCCTCTAATTTGCATATTACAATTTTGTTGATTAAAAGTATGTAACATGAAATTCGTCTCTTAACTGCCAACGCTTAGGAATTTTACAAGACAACTGAAGTGAGATGGATATGTAGACTACTATATTTATTCCCTTTAGACTAAAACTAGTCCTTGGTAAGAGTAGTTGTAAAAGGTACAGACCAGAACAAAGAACATCTATCAGGCCCCTAGGCAATGTAAGTGTGGGTACATGTAAGAATGATGTGCAGGTACTCTGCAGGGGAATGAGGAGATTCTTCCTCTATTACACGTTCTTCATGCACAATCTGAACAAGGTTTATGGGTGACAGACAACACCTCTGTGTTCAATGTGCACAGCATTCTCAGTGGATTCCCTGCGGCTCTGTGGGGAGTGCATATGTAGAGTATAGTACTACTGTGTAACAAAGTAAACCTGAGACAGATGAAATTAAAGTTTTATACATACCTGGGGATTCCTCCAGCCGCCTTCAGGACAATCAGTCCCTCGTTGTCCTCCTCCACCACCTGGATCTTCTGCTATGAGTCCAGGTACTTGAGCCAGTCAGGCGTAGTGCGCATGCACACACTCCGCCGCCAGGAGCATACTACACCTGTGCAGCACTATTGCGCAGGTGCAGAATGTTCCTGGCTGTGGGAGCGGCATGCGGCCGGACAGCGCTGACTGGCTGAATTACCAGGACTCATAGCAGAAGATCCGGGTGGTGGAGGACAGTGAGGGACTACTTAGCCTAAAGGGGGCTGGAGGAAGCCCCAGGTATGTATAAAACTTTACTTTTCATCCGTCTCAGTTACCCTTTAATTTGTAGTCACCAAACCAAATTTTAATATCAAATTATTTTATTTAATCAGCAAAGGGAGTGCATACATTTGCATAAATCAGCATCAATGCAGAATTATTTCCATCTCGTTGACCATCTCTATTAGTGACATAGCTACACATCAGTCTTTATTCTTACAGCATAGATGTTATTTAGTATATATAAGAGATTCCTGTGTACACATCATATATACAGTCACAATCAGATATGTATATCTGACCTTAAAAATACGGGGACTGCTTTATTGAAGCAGCACAAGTAACTCATTTTGATTGGTTTATTTTATTTTTGTGGACTAAGCACAGCTATTACTGTATATATACATTATTTTTAATGACTATTATCTGAGAAATAGAACATTTTATCATATTTTCTATTTTAATTACAGTTACAAATTCATTAGGAGTCGGAGTCGGAGCTTTTTTTCCCGACTCCGACTCCAGGCACCCAAAATTGCCCGACTCCACGACTCCGACTCCACAGCCCTGGTCAGGAGCCAATGAAATCTGCTCCTGACCGCCTCACAGAGCTCTGTAGTCATAGCCAGGGCAAAGCGAGTAGGATTCAGTGACAGGTGAGTGGCAGGTCCATGCAGAGAGGTGTTGGTAAGCCCAGTTTGTTTTTTTTCCAGTACCAGCAGTCTCTGGTCCTTAAGGGGCCAGAGATTGCCAGTATGCAAGTGACAAAAAAAATTCAAACAATAAGGTTTTATTCAGGGCCTGAACACAATTGTGCATTAGCCAGCAAAGCAGGGGGCCGCAGGACACATGGCTCTTGTGTTGCTAGCTGCTGTGTTGCCAATCCCATTCAGTTACATTGAATGGGATAGTGCAGCACAACACCATGAAATCCATGCAGCAGTGAGTCGCTGTGGCGCACGGCACTTCAGTGTGGACATCAGACAGTGCCACAAAGGCACCTTCTGATGTCAATGCGAATATCAAAATGTGTTGCATTGCTAAAACAACTGAACATCACACTAGTAACAACTATGCACTGGGCTTTATTGTTACAGCAGAAAAGTACTTCTTCATGACTATTTTTTTGTGAAATGAAAACAATATATAGTATAAATGTTACATTACAAATTCAATTTATTAGGAGTCTGAGTTGGTACTTTGTTTTTCAACTCTGACTCCATGACCCAGAAATGTCTTAGACTTTGAAGCCTTGGGCAGGAGAAACAATTTAGGAACACAAAGATCACCACCCACTGCATCTAGTTTGCAAAAAAAATTAACCAGCTTATACAAAAACACACTGTGTGTGACATAACAGTTTTTAAAAAGGAGTTCAGCAATGGAAATACTGGTATACTGCATGAATGCCCCTGGCCTCATGTGAAGACACTGGACCCAGGCAAGTAGAACAGCATTAACATTTTTAATAAAAAAATATGAAAAAGTGTATTAATGAGTGACATAATATAATACATATTCTAGTGCAAACCTGAGGCAGTACCAGGGCCACCTGCTGCCTACATCGTAGTTTTTCTATGGAATTAGGAGCAAAATCAACAGTGGGCGGCGCTATGCCCACACTATATTAGGGATGCCGGCACCAAAAGCAGTCACATCAGCTCGGAGCAGATCAAGATAACACAATCGTTAATCAAGAAAATAATTTCTCTCTGCAACGCTTTCAGCAAGCTTAACTATAAAGCTGTGAATCAGGGAGGAAAATGAGGGCTTTTGCACATGGCAACCAGATGTACATAGGCAACAGCTTCCGGTATATAGTGTGATATAATTTATCTGAAATGAAGCTCTTAAAATCTCTCCAGTACATGGCAACTAATGACTATTTCCCTTGGAATCTATGAAACCACATATCCATTAGAATGAAACGTCAGCCTGTTGTAAACCACAGTACAGCCATTTTAACTATTATTGTGCATGTTAAAAAACAATGTCATCTATGGCCCCAGATATACACAAGCTCGGATTTTAGAATAGAGAGGCAGGAGCTGATGTCAAGTGATGTGATTCATGGAGACCAAGGGAGCGTTAGAGTCCTCTAGGGGTAAACAAATGCTTCCCAGTCTGATCCCTTCACCCAAAAATACAAGAACACCTTACCTTGTCGACAGGACAGGGCAGTGGAGCTTGGATGACACTGGAAAAGGAAAGAAGACGCATACAGTCAGAATGTAAACAGAGAAGAGCGCAGAGCAATAGTTAAAAAATCCTGGGTGAAAGCTCTGTAAATATTTAACTGGATCTGGTGGAGACTCACACTGATTCTGAAAGGGAGCGGCAGCATGGCAGAGATATTAACTCTGCCCTGGACTTTTTCTCCCTTTACTTTATTCTAGACGCTGTTCATAGCATGCTGCCTGCCCCCCAGCTCCTAATCATACCTGCCTCTGCTACGCAAAAGCCTTACCACTGCGGCTCCTAGCTGTCACAGCACTCAGCGCTCCAGGCCAGCAAAGCAGGGGGGTGGAAAGGGTTAAAGGCGTGGAGCTGCTTTAAAGCACAACCTTTCAACAAGTTTTTTCATGCTGGACTTGCAGCTTGCTGTTATGTAAAAGTATTTTGGGATATACAGTGATTACAAGAAAGCTTTACACTGAAGGATCAGGCTGAAATTACCCATTCCTCACAGTACAACCTGATCAGAGCCAACACAATAACAGCTCTGTGTCATCGAGGAGGAAAATTCAAAAGGGAAAGGCGATTTCTTTTGGACGCAGAACATAATAAAGCTAACCTGTCATCAAGCTTGGCAATGGAAAAAAGTACCTCATAATAAATTCAATAAAAGGCAGCTATAAAAAAAATAACTAAATGCATTTATTCTATAGGCGTAACCACTTGATTTAATCAGTAACATTTAATTTTTAGGTTTTTCCCATTATTATATTGCATTTCACCTGCGAGAGGGATATGGAGGCTGACATATTTATTTCCTTTTTAACAATGTCGATTGCTTGGCTGTCCTGCTGATTCAATGCATCTAATACTTTTTGGCCATAGAACCTGAACAAGCATGCAGATCAGAGGTTTGACTAAAGTTTGACTTGATTAGCTGCATGCTTGTTTCAGGTGTGTGATTCAGATAGTACTGCAGCCATGTATGATTCAGATAGTACTGCAGCCAAAGAGATCAGCAAGACTCCAGGCAACAGGAAATAAACAGGACAGTGTCCACATTCTTAGTTCAGGTGCCTTTTAAGGGTCATAAACCACACAGGGGCATGTGTGTGTGTGTGTGTGTGTTAGGCAGGTGTGAAAAGGTGTTGTAAACTAAGAGTTACAGAGATATAAATAGTGATTGTTTATTGTTATCAATTTACAAAAGTAAAATCTAATCAATATTTGGTGTTGCTACCTTTTGCCTCCGAATCAGCATCATCTCTTAAGGCACGTACACATGCCATACCGCCGGCAACGACGGGTCCGTCAGACCGTCCCGCTGGGTGGACATTCAGCCGACAGTATCAGGTGTGTACACGCTGTCGGCAGACTGATAAGGCTGTTTCTGAACGATCCGCCCGTTCACACTAGGGATGACACTGTGCGCTTTGCTAGGTACAGCTTTTTCCATTAATTTTAATGCCATGTTCATATCTATGCGCTTTGGTGGTGTTGCATGCATTTCTGTGCATTGCGCTGTGAATCCCACAGCAATGAAAGTGAATGGGTGCGCTTTTTTAGCACATAGGAGCGCTTAGCAATTCATTTTGGACATGCGGTTTTTACCCCAATTAAAAAAAATTAAATTTTTAAATGAAAAATCTTTGACAACGGCTACAATATATACGCAAAACATGCTGAACAAAAACGTGTTTAAAGAGGAACTTCAGCCTAATCAAACATACGGTCATTAAGTTACATTAGTTATGTCAATTAAAATAGTTAGGCAATACAATCTCTCACCCACCCTGTATTAAAAACAGGCAAATGTTTGATTTCATGCGGGCAGTCATCTTTTTGGTTGAAAGCAAGTGACAGGGAGCCACATGTCCTGTGTCCTGATCACCCCTCCCAGTTGCTAGGCAATGAGAACATCATCATCAGAAATCCCATCATGCTTTGCACAGTATCAGGGGAAAACCGCCAGGCAGGTTTCTTTGGTGGGGCGGAGCCAAAAATGAGCCTTGGATAAGAAGAAAGTAAGTTCTGATGCTATGAAACTGTTAAAGAAACACTAAGCCTTTTCAGTGCTGCGGAGTAGATTTTAAGTCTGGAGGTTTACTTTAAAGGGGCACTACAGCGAAAAACTGTAAAATTTAAAATATGTGCAAACATATACAAATAAAAAGCACTTTTTTCCTGAGTAAAATAAGCCATAAATTACTTTTCTCCTATGTTGCTGTCACTTACAGTAGTTAGTAGAAATCTGACAGAAGTGACAGGTTTTGGACTAGTCCATCTCTTTATAGGGGACTCTCAAGGATATATTTATTTTCAAAAGCACTTAGTGAATGGCAGTTGCTCTGTCCAACTGCCAAAAAACTGTGTAGGGAGCAGGGAAGTAGGCCATCATCATTGTTTAAATCCTTTTTAGGGAATATCTTCATAAAGAATAAAAGCCTTGCTGAGAATCCCCTATGATGAGATGGACTAGTCCAAAACCTGTCACTTCTGTCAGATTTCTACTAACTACTGTAAGTGACAGCAACATAGGAGAATAGTAATTTATGGCTCATTTTACTCTGGAAAAAATGTACCTCTTATTTGTATATGTTTGCACATATTTTAAATTTTACAGTTTTTCGCTGTAGTGCCCCTTTAAGCACATGTATAAAGGGGTTCTGTGGGAGTTTGCTAAAGAGAAAAACTGCCACTTACCTGGGGCTTCTATCAGCCCCCTGTAGCAGAAATGTCCCACGCCGTCCTCCTCCGATGCGCCGTTCCCCGCCGCTGGCGCTGGGCATTAATCGTCTGTGTCAGACGAATAATGCGCGCTGCCGTTCGCGTCATCAGAAGATTACTGCGTATGCGCAGCACGAAGTTTTCTTGTACTGCGCCTGCACAGTAAGCTTTTGATGACAGATAGGAGCGAGCACAGGCGCGCAGCCGCAGTTGGACGCTGTGCCGCTCCAGACCGAGACTGGCGGCGAACGGTGGATCGGAGGAGGACGGCCTGGGACATTTCTGCTATAGGGGGCTGATAGAAGCCCAAGGTAAGTGGCAGTTTTTATCCACAGCAGAACCCCCACAGAACTCCTATAAGGCATGGGTTCGCTTAAAAAAAAAGGACACCGTTACGCACTGAAACTAGCATCAACACATAAATGTTTTTAAATCATGCGCTTAAATATGTTTCTGAACGCACCCAATGTGAACGCAGTTTCCACAAATCATTGCACAGCAATTCTTTTGTTTTCATTGATTTGCAAACTCATGCTTGTAGTTGAGCTGGCTCCCTCACAAAGCTTGCCATACAGCATGAGGGGATAGCAGACTATATGCCCCATGGGGGACAGTGAGACTATCCTATATATAAACAAAAAATAAGCTAGCATGCAGCTAAAGTATTCCAATGCCTTCAAAGCTAGAAACAAACGGTGAAAGCAAAATCAGTTTATGAAGGAGATAAGTTTCAATGTGACTTTCAGAGTTGGCATTAATATTTAACTCTATTTCCCAAACACTAAAAATAAGATAAGACAAGTGTAATTATTAGACTTCGAACAAGAATTCGATTGTTTCATGGCCAAAACAGCTGAGGTCAGATTCTATGACCATATGAGCCTCTGTTACCCTCTAGAACTAATACTTCTTGGAGTACTCGATACCTGCCAGGTTGCATTCTCCTGGTCCATAGTTATTACTAGGGATGATCAATGAGATGCAAATATTTCCGCGTTCATGCAGGATTATGTAAATGTGTATGTACAAAGGGACAATCACTTTAAAACTGGGTGGGTGGGTCCATTTTCTCCCCTCAGTGATCAGTAGACATCGCGACTGGCTTCCGTTCATGAGATCACTACGATCACCGGCGGATCATAGTGATCACTAACAGAGCAGCGGCGGTCTGAGGGGAAGAGGATGATCCACTCGCCCCTTCCTGACCTTCCCCCGGCGATCGATTGATGTCGTCATCAAGCTGTGACCCGGAACTTAACGGCAGTGTGAGCAAGGATGCCGGCCAGAGCGGAGGGGGCTAGAGATGCTCATTGCTAGAGGCTGGGAGGTGAGTTAAGGCTGCTGGCAATACGGGGGACACCATGTCCAGCCATCTATAGTGGAGATCCGGCTGCCTGACCCACCCAAATGCGCCCCCCTCCTCCCCCCACATGCAAAATGGCCTGGTCCTTAAGGGGGATTAGGCAGCCAGACCCCAAAGGGTTAAATTCAAAAATAGGACCTTTGTAATAACAGCTGGAAGCAACATACAAGTTTAAAGTGAGCCAGCAGTCATTTTCATATACACTGAAGATGGTAAACACAGGGCAGACTTACTACACTCAGATTTAAAGTGAACCTGTGTCCAACTGTTAATGGAGTGAGACTTAACCTCCCTTAGTGGAAACCACAAGCTACACTCGGGCTGGAAAACCGCAGCTCAAAGCTGTAACCCCAAAAATAATTGAACATGATGAAAAATTACTTATGAAGAAAAAGATGGAGTTCAGAGATATTGAGAATTCCATCAGAGGCCTTGATAGGAACACTATTATCCAGCCATTTTTGAAACAGCTTAAAGAGACTCTGTAACAATTTTTTCAGCCTTAGTTCTTCTATCCTATGAGTTCCTATGCCTGTTCTAATGTGCTGGGGCTTACTGCAGCTCTTCCTAATTACACTGTCTCTGTAATAAATCAATGTATCTTTCCTCTGTCCTGTTTGTCGGGCTAAGGCTTTGATTGTGTGGAATGTGCAGGGCTGCTTGTGATTGGTAGAAGCGATACACACCCTCTGCAGGCCCCCTGCATACTCACACACTATGCTTAGCTGAGCCTATTAGAAGCTGGTTAGTTTGTTTGTAAACATTGCCTAAAACTGTTAATTACAAGCCAGGATTGCAGCAGAGAGTGGCAGAAACAGCACAGAGGGGCACAGGAGAAAATAAGGAATAGAATGGTATGCTTTTTAGTGTAAGAATATTAGAGTACAGATTCTCTTTAAGGCAGATATGGACAGTTTTGAAAAATTCATTGTTGATGGTAAACGGAAAAAATTAATAAGGGATAGACAAGATTATGACAATGGAGCAGCCTAGGTGGAGGCATAGAGGCAATGGGAGGAAACGCAGGAGATATCCCACACCCAATAAGCCCAATAGACCTGATGGGGAGGCACCACCTCCACCCATAAATGGACATAATTCCAGGGTGGCTCTACCCAGTGACACTGCCTCCTCAAGTGATTTTTTTTATCAGACAGCGATGGGGATGTAGAAGGCAAACAAGGAGGGGGGGCAGGAGACACAAGAATAAATCTTCTAAGAGATCCCTTAGCAGCACGGGTGAAATGACTAAGGGAGCAACAACATATGGATTAAAAGTAATTAACCTTACAACCCATGGTTTGACAGAGACTGAGCTTAGGGTTTTAGGAAGAGGACTCACCTTCTCACTGACAAAA